>NC_087398.1:20090000-20110000 GCF_031307605.1 Tribolium castaneum
ATTTTTATTATTATTATTATTATTATTATTATTATTATTATTATTATTATTATTATTATTATTATTATTATTATTATTATTATTATTATTATTATTATTATTGTTATTATTATTATTATTATTATTATTATTGTTATTATTATTATTATTAAAAACTTATATTAAACAGACAGAAAACGTCGTATTCTGACACAAAAAAACGAATTACGTTATAGACTTGACGAGAACGGCGTATCTCGGACTCTTATAGGACTCTTATAGGGTCAAAAATTATCAGTTTGGATTAAAACAAATTATTTTTGTTGACTCTCAGTCTGAATTGTTCATCAGTTCAAACAAAAACGGCTTACTTTAGACGATCTTTTGCTTTGAACAAGAAAACTTACATCGAACAGACTAAAAACGTATTAATCTGGCATAAAAGAGCAATTTATGTATCACTTTGGATAAAGGCAGCTAATCCTATTCGTTTCATTGCTTAAAATAGACAAAATTGTTAATAAATCTAACAAAAACGCTGTATTCTAGCACAAAATACTAATTACATTATAGTTTCGACGAGAATAGCTTATTTGGAATGATTCTATGCTTCCAAACGAGTAAATTTTTAATAAACAGATGCCAAACATCATGTTTTGTCCTATAAAGACATTTTATATTGCAGTTTGTATTAAAACAAAATATTTTCGTTGATTCTTTGTTAGAAGCAGCAAACCTAACATTAAAGAATCTGAAAACTTTGTATTCGGACACAAACCACCGAATTTTGTTTCAGTTTAGACAAAAACGGTTGATTTTCGACAATATTTTGCTTTGAACAAGAAAGCTTATATCAAACTGACTAAAAACGTCTTATTTTAGCACAAAACAAAAGATTTGCGTTATAGTCTTAAAGCTGATTCATGCCACAGTTTGGATAAAAACCAATTATTTTTGTTAATTCATTGTTACAAACAAGAAACCTTACATCAAAGAAACTGAAAACCCCTTATTTAGGCACAGAAATTCGAATTACGTTTCAGTCTGGACAAAAACTGCTTATTTTAGACGATCCTTTGTTTTGAACACGAAAACTTACATTAAAAAGATTAAAAACGTCTTATTCTGGCTGAAAACTGCAAATTATATATTACTCTAGATAAAAGCAATTTATCCTGATTACTCCTTTACTTAGAATAGAGTAAACTTGTATAAAACTTAATGAAAACTTTAAATTTCGTCTCAAAGAAATAATTTACGTTATAGTTTTGACCAGCACTGTTTATTTCAAACGAAATTATGATTCGAAACTAATGAACTTTTATGGGGCAGATGCAAAACCACATATTACCATATAAAGCGTTGTTTTAAAGCAAAGTATTACCTTTTGCAACAAGAAATTTCACGTCAAAGAAACTGAAAACTTCGTATCCATACATAAATATCTAATTACGTATCAGTTTAGGCAAATACAGCTTATTTTAAACGATTCCTTGCTATAAACAAGAAAAATTTTATCAAGCATATTGAAAACGTCTTATTCTCGAAAATAAGAGCAAATTATGTATCAGTTTTAACAAAAGCGGATTACTCTGTTTGATTCTATGCTTAGAGTAGAGTAAACTACTATAAAACGTAATGAAAATTCTATATTCAAGCTCAAAAGAACAAATTACGTTATAGTTTTGACAAAAAAAAATATTTCGGACGATTACATACTTCGAAGTAAGCAAACTTTAATTGAACATGTGCAAAAAGCTAATACTTTGCTTTAAAATAATGATTTATGTGGTAATATGGTATTTTGCATCTGTCCTATAAAAGTTTACCCGTTTCGCTCCATTGAATCATTAGAAATAAATTATTTTGACACAACAACAACACAAATAATTTGTTTTTGTTTAAACTGTAACATAAGTCGCTTTTATAAAACGAACTAAGACGTTTGGCATCTGCTTAGTGAAAGTTTTCTCGTTTGGGGGCATAAAATCGTTTGAAATTAACAGTTCTGGTCAAAACTATTACGTAAATTATTTCTTTGTATCACTTTAAAGATTTGCGTTATAGTCTTGACGAGAACTGTTAATTTCAAACGATTCTATGCTTTGAAACCAGTATACTTTCACTGAACAGAGGCAAAACGTCTGATTTCGCCTTTAAAAAACGATTTATGTCACAGTTTGGATTAAAACCAATGATTTTCGTTTATTTATTGTTACAAACAAGAAACCTTACATCAAAGAAACTGAAAACCTCTTATTCAGGCCCAGAAAATCAAATTACGCTTCAGTCTGGACACAAATTGCTTATTTTAGACGATTCTTTCTTTTGAACACGAAAATTTACATTAAAAAGATTAAAAACGTCTTATTCTGGCTCAAAACTGCAAATTATGTATTACTTTGGATAAAAGCAGTTTATCCTGATTACTCCTTTGCTTAGAATAGAGCAAACTTGTATAAAACTTAATGAAAACTTTAAATTTCGTCTCAAAGAAATAATTTACGTTATAGTTTTGACCAGAACTGTTAATTTCAAACGATTTTATGCCCTCAATCGAGAAAACTTTCACTAAACAGATGCCAAACGTTTTAGTTCGTTTTATAAAAACGACATGTTACAGTTTAAACAAAAAAATTATTTTCGTTGTTGTGTCAAAATAATTTATTTCGAATGATTCAATGGAGCGAAACGAGTAAACTTTTATAGGACAGATGCAAAATACCATATTACCACATAAATCGTTATTTTAAAGCAAAGTATTAGCTTTTCCACTTGTTCAATTAAAGTTTGCTTACTTCGAAATATGTAGTCGTCCGAAATAATTTTTTTTTGTCAAAACTATAACGTAATTGGTTCTTTTGAGCTTGAATATAGAGTTTTCATTACGTTTTATAGTAGTTTACTCTACTCTAAGCATAGAATCAAACAGAGTAATCCGCTTTTGTTAAAACTGATACATAATTTGCTCTTATTTTCGAGAATAAGACATTTTCAATATGTTTGATAAAATTTTTCTTGTTTATAGCAAGGAATCGTTTAAAATAAGCTGTATTTGCCTAAACTGATACGTAATTCGATATTTGTGCATGGATACGATGTTTTCAGTTTCTTTGACGTGAAATTTCTTGTTGCAAAAGGTAATAATTTGCTTTAAAACAACGCTTTATATTGTAATATGTGGTTTTGCATCTGCCCCATAAAAGTTCATTAGTTTCGAATCATAAAATCGTTTGAAATAAACAGTGCTGGTCAAAACTATAACGTAAATTATTTCTTTGAGACGAAATTTAAAGTTTTTATTAAGTTTTATACAAGTTTACTCTATTCTAAGTAAAGGAGTAATCAGGATAAATTGCTTTTATCTAGAGTAATATATAATTTGCAGTTTTCAGCCAGAATAAGACGTTTTTAATCTTTTTAATGTAAGTTTTTGTATTCAAAACAAAGGATCGTCTAAAGTAAGCAGTTTTTGTTCAGACTGAAACGTAATTCGAATTTCTGTGCCTGAATAAGGGGTTTTCAGTTACTTTGATGTAAGGTTTCATGTTTGTAACAATGAATTAACGAAAATAATTGGTTTTTATCCAAACTGTGGCATGAATCGTTTTTAAAAGGCGAAATAAGATGTTTTTCCTCTGTACAGTGAAAGTTTACTCGTTTCAAAGCATAGAACCGTTTGAAATTAACAGCTCTCGTTAAGACTATAACGCAAATCTTTTGTTTTGTGCTAAAATAAGACGTTTTTAGTCAGTTTGATATAAGTTTTCTTGTTCAAAGCAAAATATTGTCGAAAATCAACCGTTTTTGTCTAAACTGATACAAAATTCGGTGGTTTGTGTCCGAATACAAAGTTTTCAGATTCTTTAATGTTAGGTTTGCTGCTTCTAACAAAGAATCAACGAAAATATTTTGTTTTAATACAAACTGCAATATAAAATGTCTTTATAGGACAAAACATGATGTTTGGCATCTGTTTAATAAAAATTTACTCGTTTGGAAGAATAGAATCATTCCAAATAAGCTATTCTCGTCGAAACTATAATGTAATTAGTATTTTGTGCTAGAATACAGCGTTTTTGTTAGATTTATTAACAATTTTGTCTATTTTAAGCAATAAAACGAATAGGATTAGCTGCCTTTATCCGAAGTGATACATAAATTGCTCTTTTATGCCAGATTAATACGTTTTTAATCTGTTCTATGTAAGTTTTCTTGTTCAAAGCAAAAGATCGTCTAAAATAAGCCGTTTTTGTTTGAACTGATAAACAATTCAGACTGAGACTCAACAAAAATAATTTGTTTTAATCCAAACTGATACTTTTTGACCCTATAAGAGTCCTATAAGAGTCCGAGATACGCCGATCTCGTCAAGTCTATAACGTAATTCGTTTTTTTGTGTCAGAATACGACGTCTTCTGTCTGTTTAATATAAGTTTTTAATAATAATAATAATAACAATAATAATAATAATAATAATAATAATAATAATAATAATAATAATAATAATAATAATAATAATAATAATAATAATAATAATAATAATAATAATAATAATAATAATAATAGTAATAATAATAATAATATTAATAATAATAATAATGAAAATAATAATAGTAATAAAAGTAAGCTTAGTTTTCTAAGCAAAAATGAAGCTTATTTTGTGTGTTATATGAGCGTTTTCTCATTTCTATGCAAGAAATCATCTGTGATCTGTGTTTTTAGGCAACAAATTGTCTAAAATTAATATCTCATTTTAAAACTGGTATAAAAACATTTACTATACAAAAGTTATAATCAGTTTTTAATAATAATAAAATTAATAATAATAATAATAATAATAATAATAATAATAATAATAATAATAATAATAATAGTAATAGTAACATAAGTAATAATAACAATAATAATACTTTTAATAAGGAAAAATGGAGCTTATTTTGTGTGTTACATGAGCGTTTTTTCATTTCTATGCAAAAGATCATGTGTGATCTGTGTTTTTAGGCAATCTAACCCATTTTATAGTTTTTAATATTTAACAAAAATTTGCTTTAAAATAAAATGTTTGAAAAACTGAAATTAAACTAAATTAATTGTGTCTAACACTTTAGGTAACATAAAAGTCACTGAAGTCTTCAGAGTCGTTTTTAAATGCTGCATTTTTGTCTTCGTCTCAAACATTGAAAACTGAATTACATTTTTGTTCAGTAACAGTTACAGTTTTCTTATTGGTTTTTTGCTTATATCTCGAAAACAGTTACTCCTATCAATTTTTATCTTTCTTTCAAAATTAAAGCTGATAAAATTTCCTACAAAATAGTTATTTGCATTTTTCTTGTAGGACCAACCATAAGCGAGTTATAGAGTTGGATATAAATAATTTTTAACAAAAATTTGCTTTAAAATAAAATGTTTGAAAAACTGAAATTAAACTAAATTAATTGTGTCTAACACTTTAGTAGAGAAAAAAGAAAAAGACATAAAAGTCACCAAAGTCTTCAGAATCGTTTTTAGTCGTCATATTAATAACAATAACATTAATAATAATAATACTAATAGTACTAAATCTGCTTATATGCAAGCGCTTTATTAAGGTAACAGTTTTTTGGTTTCTTGCTTATATCTCGAAAACAGTTACTCTTATGAATTTTTGTCTTTCTTTCAAAATTAAAGCTGATAAAATATTCTACAAAATAGTTATTTGCATTTTTCTTGTAGGACCAACCATAAGCGAGTTATAGAGTTGGATATAAATAATATTTAACAAAAATTTGCTTTAAAATAAAATGTTTGAAAAACGGAAATTAAACTAATTTAACTGTGTCTAACACTTTAGTAGAGAAAAAAGGAAAAGACATAAAAGTCACAAAAGGTTTCAGAGTTGTCTTTAGTTGTCATATTAATAACAATAACATTAATAATAATAATACTAATAGTACTAAATTTGCTTATATGCAAACGCTTAATTAAGGTAACAGTGTTTTGGTTTCTTGCTTATATCTCGAAAACAGTTACTCCTATCAATTTTTATCTTTTTACTAAAATTCAAGCTGATAAAATTTCCTACAAAATAGTTATTTGCATTTTTCATGTAGGACTAACCATAAGCGAGATATATGATTGAAAATAATTAATATTTAAAAAAGAAGTGCTTTAACAGAAAATGTCTTGTGATTTAAAATACACTTAATTTATTGGGTCCAATACTTTATTAGAAGAAAAAGGAAGTGACATAAAAGTCACTGAAGTCTTCAGAGTCGTTTTTAAATGCTGCAGTTTCGTCTTTGTCTCAAACATTGAAAACTGAATTACATTTTTGTTCAGTAACAGTCACAGTTTTCTTATTGGTTTTTTGCTTATATCTCGAAAACAGTTACTCCTATCAATTTTTATCTTTCTGTCAAAATTAAAGCTGATAAAATTTCCTACAAAATAGTTATTTGCATTTTTCTTGTAGGACCAACCATAAGCGAGTTATAGAGTTGGATATAAATAATATTTAACAAAAATTTGCTTTAAAATAAAATGTTTGAAAAACTGAAATTAAACTAATTTAATTGTGTCTAACACTTTAGTAGAGGAAAAAGAAGAAGACATAAAAGTCACTAAAGGTTTCAAAGTTGTCTTTAATTGTCATATTAATAACAATAACATTAATAATAATAATACTAATAGTACTAAATTTGCTTATATGCAAACGCTTAATTAAGGTAACAGTGTTTTGGTTTCTTGCTCATATCTCGAAAACAGTTACTCCTATCAATTTTTATCTTTTTACTAAAATTCAAGCTGATAATATTTCCTACAAAATAGTTATTTGCATTTTTTATGTAGGACTAACCATAAGCGAGATATAAGATTGAAAATAATTAATATTTAAAAAAGAAGTGCTTTAACAGAAAATGTCTTGTGATTTAAAATACACTTAATTTATTAGGTCCAATACTTTATTAAAAAAAAAAGGGGGTGACATATAAGTCACTGAAGTCTTCAGAGTCGATTTTAAATGCTGCATTTTCGTCTTCGTCTCAAACATTGAAAACTGAATTACATTTTTGTTCTGAAACGGTAACAGTTTTTACTTTGGTTTTTTGCTTATATCTCGAAAACAGTTACTCCTATCAATTTTTATCTTTCTTTCAAAATTAAAGCTGATAACATTTCCTACAAAATAGTTATTTGCATTTTTCTTATAAGACCAACCATAAGCGAGTTATAAAGTTGGATATAAATAATATTTAACAAAAACTTGCTTAAAAATAAAATGTTTGAAATACTGAAATTAAACTAAATTAATTGTGTCTAACACTTTAGTAAAGAAAAAAGAAAAAGACATAAAAGTCACCAAAGTCTTCAGAATCGTTTTTAGTCGTCATATTAATAACAATAACATTAATAATAATAATACTAATAGTACTAAATCTGCTTATATGCAAGCGCTTTATTAAGGTAACAGTTTTTTGGTTTCTTGCTTATATCTCGAAAACAGTTACTCCTATGAATTTTTGTCTTTCTTTCAAAATTAAAGCTGATAAAATATTCTACAAAATAGTTTTTTGCATTTTTCTTGTAGGACCAACCATAAGCGAGTTATTGAGTTGGATATAAATAATATTTAACAAAAATTTGCTTTAAAATAAAATGTTTGAAAAACGGAAATTAAACTAATTTAACTGTGTCTAACACTTTAGTAGAGAAAAAAGGAAAAGACATAAAAGTCACTAAAGGTTTCAAAGTTGTCTTTAGTTGTCATATTAATAACAATAACATTAATAATAATAATACTAATAGTACTAAATTTGCTTATATGCAAACGCTTAATTAAGGTAACAGTGTTTTGGTTTCTTGCTTATATCTCGAAAACAGTTACTCCTATCAATTTTTATCTTTTTACTAAAATTCAAGCTGATAAAATTTCCTACAAAATAGTTATTTGCATTTTTCATGTAGGACTAACCATAAGCGAGATATATGATTGAAAATAATTAATATTTAAAAAAAAGTGCTTTAACAGAAAATGTCTTGTGATTTAAAATACACTTAATATATTGGGTCCAATACTTTATTAGAAGAAAAAGGAAGTGACATAAAAGTCACTGAAGTCTTCAGAGTCGTTTTTAAATGCTGCAGTTTCGTCTTCGTCTCAAACATTGAAAACCGAATTACATTTTTGTTCAGTAACAGTCACAGTTTTCTTATTGGTTTTTTGCTTATATCTCGAAAACAGTTACTCCTATCAATTTTTATCTTTTTTTCAAAATTAAAGCTGATAAAATTTCCTACAAAATAGTTATTTGCATTTTTCTTGTAGGACCAACCATAAGCGAGTTATAGAGTTGGATATAAATAATATTTAACAAAAATTTGCTTTAAAATAAAATGTTTGAAAAACTGAAATTAAACTAATTTAATTGTGTCTAACACTTTAGTAGAGGAAAAAGAAGAAGACATAAAAGTCACTAAAGGTTTCAAAGTTGTCTTTAATCGTCATATTAATAACAATAACATTAATAATAATAATACTAATAGTACTAAATTTGCTTATATGCAAACGCTTAATTAAGGTAACAGTGTTTTGGTTTCTTGCTCATATCTCGAAAACAGTTACTCCTATCAATTTTTATCTTTTTACTAAAATTCAAGCTGATAAAATTTCCTACAAAATAGTTATTTGCATTTTTTATGTAGGACTAACCATAAGCGAGATATAAGATTGAAAATAATTAATATTTAAAAAAGAAGTGCTTTAACAGAAAATGTCTTGTGATTTAAAATACACTTAATTTATTAGATCCAATACTTTATTAGAAAAAAAAGGGAGTGACATATAAGTCACTGAAGTCTTCAGAGTCGATTTTAAATGCTGCATTTTCGTCTTCGTCTCAAACATTGAATACTGAATTACATTTTTGTTCTGAAACGGTAACAGTTTTTACTTTGGTTTTTTGCTTATATCTCGAAAACAGTTACTCCTATCAATTTTTATCTTTCTTTCAAAATTAAAGCTGATAACATTTCCTACAAAATAGTTATTTGCATTTTTCTTGTAGGGCCAACCATAAGCGAGTTATAAAGTTGGATATAAATAATATTTAACAAAAACTTGCTTAAAAATAAAATGTTTGAAATACTGAAATTAAACTAAATTAATTGTGTCTAACACTTTAGTAGAGAAAAAAGAAAAAGACATAAAAGTCACCAAAGTCTTCAAAATCGTTTTTAGTCGTCATATTAGTAACAATAACATTAATAATAATAATACTAATATTACTAAATCTGCTTATATGCAAGCGCTTTATTAAGGTAACAGTTTTTTGGTTTCTTGCTTATATCTCGAAAACAGTTACTCCTATGAATTTTTGTCTTTCTTTCAAAATTAAAGCTGATAAAATATTCTACAAAATAGTTATTTGCATTTTTCATGTAGGACTAACCATAAGCGAGATATAAGTTTGAAAATAATTAATATTTAAAAAAAACTGCTTTAACAGAAAATGTCTTGTGATTTAAAATACACTTAATTAATTAGGTCCAATACTTTATTAGAAGAAAAAGGGGGTGACATATAAGTCACTGAAGTCTTCAGAGTCGATTGTAAATGCTGCATTTTCGTCTTCGTCTCAAACATTGAAAACTGAATTACATTTTTGTTCTGAAACGGTAACAGTTTTCACTTTGGTTTTTTGCTTATATCTCGAAAACAATTACTCCTATCAGTTTTTATTTTTTTTCAAAATAAAGCTGATAAAATTTTCTACAAAATAGTTATTTGCATTTTTCTTGTAGGGCCAACCATAAGCGAGTTATAAAGTTATATATAAATAATATTTAACAAAAACTTGCTTAAAAATTAAATGTTTGAAATACTGAAATTAAACTAAATTAATTGTGTCTAACACTTTAGTAGAGAAAAAAGAAAAAGACAAAAGTCACCAAAGTCTTCAGAATCGTTTTTAGTCGTCATATTAATAACAATAACATTAATAATAATAATACTAATAGTACTAAATTTGCTTACATGCAAACGCTTAATTCAGGTAACAATTTGTTGGTTTCCTGCTTATATCTCGAAAACAGTTATTCCTATCAATTTTTATTTTTTTACTAAAATTAAAGCTGATAAAATTTCCTACAAAATAGTTAATTGCATTTTTAATGTAGGACTAACCATAAGCGAGATATAAGTTTGAAAATAATTAAAATTTAAAAAAAAGTGCTTCAACAGAAAATGTCTTGTGATTTAAAATACACTTAATTTATTGGGTCCAATACTTTATTAGAAGAAAAAAGAGGTGACAGAAAGGTCACTGAAGTCTTTAGAGTCGTTTGTAAATGCTGCATTTTCGTCTTCGTCTCAAACATTGAAAACTGAATTACATTTTTGTTCAGTAACTGTTACAGTTTTCTTATTGGTTTTTTGCTTATATCTCGAAAACAGTTACTCCTATCAATTTTTATCTTTCTTTTAAAATTAAAGCTGATAAAGCTTCCTACAAAATAGTTATTTGCATTTTTCTTGTAGGACCAACCATAAGCGAGTTATAGAGTTGGATATAAATAATATTTAACAAAAATTTGCTTAAAAATAAAATGTTTGAAATACTGAAATTAAACTAAATTAATTGTGTCTAACACTTTAGTAGAGAAAAAAGAAAAATACATAAAAGTCACCAAAGTCTTCAGAATCGTTTTTAGTCGTCATATTAATAACAATAACATTAATAATAATAATACTAATAGTACTAAATCTGCTTATATGCAAGCGCTTTATTAAGGTAACAGTTTTTTGGTTTCTTGCTTATATCTCGAAAACAGTTACTCCTATCAATTTTTATCTTTTTTCAAAATTAAAGCTGATAAAATTTCCTACAAAATAGTTATTTGCATTTTTCTTGTAGGACCAACCATAAGCGAGTTATAGAGTTGGATATAAATAATCTTTAACAAAAATTTGCTTTAAAATAAAATGTTTAAAAAACCGAAATTAAACTAAATTAACAGTTTTCGAGATATAAGCAAAAAACCAATAAGAAAACTGTAACTGTTACTGAACAAAAATGTAATTCAGTTTTCAATGTTTAAGACGAAGACGAAAATGCTGCATTTAAAATCGACTCTGAAGACTTCAGTGACTTTTATGTCACCTCCTTTTTCTTCTAATAAACTATTGGACCCAATAAATTAAGTGTATTTTAAATCCCAAGACATTTTCTGTTAAAACACTTTTTTTTTAAATATTAATTATTTTCAAACTTATATCTCGCTTATGGTTAGTCCTACATGAAATATGCAAATTACTATTTTGTAGGAAATTTTATCAGCTTTAATTTTAGTAAAAAGATAAAAATTGATAGGAGTAACTGTTTTCGAGATATAAGCAAGAAACCAAAAAACTGTTACCTTAATTAAGCGCTTGCATATAAGCTAATTTAGTACTAAAAACAACTCTGAAGATTTTGGTGACTTTATGTTTTCTCCATTTTCCTCTACTAAAGTGTTAGACCCAATTAATTTAGTTTAATATCGGTTTTTCAAACATTTTATTTTAAAGCAAATTTTTGTTAAAGATTATTTATATCCAACTCTATAACTCGCTTATGGTTGGTCCTACAAGAAAAATGCAAATAACGATTTTGTTGGAAATTTTATCAGCTTTAATTTTGAAAGAAAGATAAAAATTGATAGGAGTAACAGTTTTCGAGATATAAGCAAAAAACCAATAAGAAAACTGTAACTGTTACTGAACAAAAATGTAATTCAGTTTTCAATGTTTGAGACGAAGACGAAAATGCAGCATTTAAAATCGACTCTGAAGACTTCAGTGACTTTTATGTCACCTCCTTTTTCTTCTAATAAAGTATTGGACCCAATAAATTAAGTGTATTTTAAATCACAAGACATTTTCTGTTAAAGCACTTTTTTTTAAATATTAGTTATTTTCAAACTTATATCTCGCTTATGGTTAGTCCTACATGAAAAATGCAAATTACTATTTTGTAGGAAATTTTATCAGCTTTAATTTTAGTGAAAAGATAAAAATTGATAGGAGTAACTGTTTTCGAGATATAAGCAAGAAACCAAAAAACTGTTACCTTAATTAAGGGCTTGCATATAAGCTAATTTAGTACTAAAAACAACTCTGAAGAGTTTGGTGACTTTTATGTCACCTCCTTTTTCTTTTAATAAAGTATTGAACCCATTAAATTAAGTGTATTTTAAATCACAAGACATTTTCTGTTAAAGCACTTTTTTTTTAAATATTAATTATTTTCAAACTTATATCTCGCTTATGGTTAGTTCTACATAAAAAATGCAAATAACTATTTTGTAGGAAATTTTATCAGCTTTAATTTTAGTAAAAAGATAAAAATTGATAAGAGTAACTGTTTTCGAGATATAAGCAAGAAACTGTTACCTTAATTAAGCGCTTGCATATAAGCAAATTTAGTAATATTAGTATTATTATTATTATTAATGTTATTGTTATTAATATGACTACTAAAAACGACTCTCAAGACTTTGGTGACTTTTATGTCTTCTCCTTTTTTCTCTACTAAAGTGTTAGTCTTAATTAATTTAGTTTAATTTCGGTTTTTTAAACATTTTATTTTAAAGCAAATTTTTGTTAATGATTATTTATATCCAACTCTATAACTCGCTTATGGTTGGTCCTACAAAAAAAATGCGAATAACTATTTTGTAGAGAATTTTATCAGCTTTAATTTTGAAAGAAAGATAAAAATTGATAGGAGTAACTGTTTTCGAGATATAAGCAAAAAACCAATAAGAAAACTGTAACTGTTACTAAACAAAAATGTAATTCAGATTTCAATGTTTGAGACAAAGACGAAAATGCAGCATTTAAAATCGACTCTGAAGACTTCAGTGACTTTTATGTCTCCTCCTTTTTCTTCTAATAAAGTATTGGACCCATTAAATTAAGTGTATTTTAAATCACAAGACATTTTCTGTTAAAGCACTTTTTTTTTAAATATTAATTATTTTCAAACTTATATCTCGCTTATGGTTAGTCCTACATGAAAAATGCAAAATACTATTTTGTAGGGAATTTTATCAGCTTTAATTTTAGTAAAAAGATAAAAATTGATAGGAGTAACTGTTTTCGAGATATAAGCAAGAAACCAAAAAACTGTTACCTTAATTAAGCGCTTGCATATAAGCAAATTTAGTAATATTAGTATTATTAATATTAATGTTATTGTTATTAATGTGACGACTAAAAACGACTCTTAAGACTTTGGTGACTTTTATGTCTTCTCCTTTTTCCTCTACTAAAGTGTTAGTCTTAATTTAGTTTAATTTCGGTTTTTCAAACATTTTATTTTAAAGCAAATTTTTGTTAAAGATTATTTATATCCAACTCTATAACTCGCTTATGGTTGGTCCTACAAAAAAATGCAAATAACTATTTTGTAGGAAATTTTATCAGCTTTAATTTTGAAAAAAAGATAAAAATTGATAGGAGTAACTGTTTTCGAGATATAAGCAAGAAACCAAAAAACTGTTACCTTAATTAAGCGTTTGCATATAAGCAAATTTAGTACTATTAGTATTATTATTATTAATGTTATTGTTATTAATATGACGACTAAAGACGACTCTGAAACATTTAGTGACTTTTATGTCTTCTCCTTTTTCCTCTACTAAAGTGTTAGACACAATTAATTTAGTTTAATTCGGATTTTTCAAGCATTTTATTTTAAAGCAAATTTTTGTTAAATATTATTTATATCCAACTCTATAACTCGTTTATGCTTGGTCCTACAAGAAAAATGTAAATAACTATTTTGTTGGAAATTTTATCAGCTTTAATTTTGAAAGAAAGATAAAATTTGATAGGAGTAACTGTTTTCGAGATATAAGCAAAAAACAATAAGAAAACTGTAACTGTTACTGAACAAAAATGTAACTCTGTTTTCAATGTTTGAGACGAAGACAAAAATGCAGCATTTAAAAACGACTCTGAAGACTTCAGTGACTTTTATGTCACCTCCTTTTTCTTCTAATAAAGTATTGAACCCAATAAATTAAGTGTATTTTAAATCACAAGACATTTTCTGTTAAAACACTTTTTTTTAATTATTAATTATTTTCAAACTTATATCTCGCTTATGGTTAGTTCTACATGAAAAATGCAAATAACTATTTTGTAGGAAATTTTATCACCTTTAATTTTAGTGAAAAAGTAAAAATTGATAGGAGTAACTGTTTTCGAGATATAAGCAAAAAACCAAAAAACTGTTACCTTAATTAAGCGTTTGCATATAAGCAAATTTAGTACTATTAGTATTATTATTATTAATGTTATTGTTATTAATATGACGACTAAAGACGACTCTGAAACATTTAGTGACTTTTATGTCTTCTCCTTTTTCCTCTACTAAAGTGTTAGATACAATTAATTTAGTTTAATTCAAGTTTTTCAAGCATTTTATTTTAAAGCAAATTTTTGTTAAATATTATTTATATCCAACTCTATAACTCGTTTATGCTTGGTCCTACAAGAAAAATGTAAATAACTATTTTGTTGGAAATTTTATCAGCTTTAATTTTGAAAGAAAGATAAAATTTGATAGGAGTAACTGTTTTCGAGATATAAGCAAAAAACCAATAAGAAAACTGTAACTGTTACTGAACAAAAATGTAATTCAGTTTTCAATGTTTGAGACGAAGACAAAAATGCAGCATTTAAAAACGACTCTGAAGACTTCAGTGACTTTTATGTCACCTCCTTTTTCTTCTAATACAGTATTGGACCCAATAAATTAAGTGTATTTTATAAATCACAAGACATTTTCTGTTAAAACACTTTTTTTTAATTATTAATTATTTTCAAACTTATATCTCGCTTATGGTTAGTTGTACATGAAAAATGCAAATAACTATTTTGTAGGAAATTTTATCACCTTAATTTTGGTGAAAAAGTAAAAATTGATAGGAGTAACTGTTTTCGAGATATAAGCAAAAAACAAAAAAACTGTTACCTTAATTAAGCGCTTGCATATAAGCAAATTTAGTACTACTAGTATTGTTATTATAAATGTTATTGTTATTAATATGACGACTAAAGACAACTCTAAGACTTTAGTGACTTTTATGTCTCCTCCTTTTTTCTCTACTAAATTGTTAGACACACTTAATTTAGTTTAATTTCAGTTTTTCAAACATTTTATTTTAATGCAAATTTTTGTTAAATATTAAAAACTATTAAATGGCTTATGCATAGAAATGAGAAAACGCTCATGTAACACACGAAATAAGCTCCATTTTTCCTTATTAAAAGTATTATTATTATTATTACTTTTGTTACTATTACTATTATTATTATTATTATTATTATTATTATTGTTATTATTATTATTATTATTATTATTATTATTATTATTATTATTATTATTATTATTATTATTAACTTTTGTATAGTAAATGTTTTTATACCAGTTTTAAAATGAGTTATTAATTTTAGCCAATTTCTTGCCTAAAAACTATCAAATGGCTTAGATTGCCTAAAAACACAGATCACACATGATCTTTTGCATAGAAATGAGAAAAGCTCATATAACACAAAATAAGCTTTATTTTTGCTTAGAAAACTAAGCTTATTTTTATTACTACTATTATTATTATTTTTATTATTATTATTATTATTATTACTATTATTTTTATTATTATTATTATTATTATTATTATTAAAAACCGATTATAACTTTTGTATAGTAAATGTTTTTATACCAGTTTTAAAATGAGTTATTAATTTTAGACAATTTCTTGCCTAAAAAAACAGATCACAGATGATCTCTTGCATAGAAATGAGAAAACGCTCAGATAACACAAAATAAGCATCATTTTTGCTTAGAAAAACTAAGCTTTAATTTACAAAGAAATTCGTTATTATAAGTATTATTATCATTATTATTATTATTATTATTATTATTATTATTATTATTATTATTATTATTTCTTTTATTACTATTATTATTATTATTATTATTATTACTATTATTATTGTTATTATTACTATTATTATTATTATTATTATTATTATTATTATTATTATTATTATTATTAACTTTTGTATAGTAAATGTTTTTATACCAGTTTTAAAATGAGTTATTAATTTTATTCAATTTCTTGCCTAAAAACACAGATCACAGATGATCTCTTGCATAGAAATGAGAAAACGCTCATATAACACACAAAATAAGCTTCATTTTTGCTTAGAAAACTAAGCTTACTTTTATTACTATTATTATTATTTTTATTATTATTATTATTATTATTATTATTATTATTATTATTATTACTATTATTATTATTATTATTATTATTATTATTATTATTATTACTATTATTATTATTATTATTATTATTATTACTATTATTATTATTATTATTATTATTATTATTATTATTATTATTATTATTATTATTATTGTTATTATTATTATTATTATTAAAAAATTATATTAAACAGACAGAAAACGTCGTATTCTGACACAAAAAAACGAATTACGTTATAGACTTGACGAGAACGGCGTATCTCGGACTCTTATAGGACTCTTATAGGGTCAAAAAGTATCAGTTTGGATTAAAACAAATTATTTTTGTTGACTCTCAGTCTGAATTGTTCATCAGTTCAAACAAAAACGGCTTATTTTAGACGATCTTTTGCTTTGAACATGAAAATATACATCGACCAGACTAAAAACGTATTAATCTGGCATAAAAGAGCAATTTATGTATCACTTTGGATAAAGGCAGCTAATCCTATTCGTTTCATTGCTTAAAATAGACAAAATTGTTAATAAATCAAACAAAAACGCTGTATTCTAGTACAAAATACTAATTACATTATAGTTTCGACGAGAATAGCTTATTTGGAATGATTCAATGCTTCCAAACGAGTAAATTTTTATTAAACAGACGCCAAACATCATGTTTTGTCCTATAAAGACATTTTATATTGCAGTTTGTATTAAAACAAAATATTTTCGTTGATTCTTTGTTAGAAGCAGCAAACCTAACATTAAAGAATCTGAAAACTTTGTATTCGGACACAAACCACCGAATTTTGTATCAGTTTAGACAAAAACGGTTGATTTTCGACAATATTTTGCTTTGAACAAGAAAACTTATATCAAACTGACTAAAAACGTCTTATTTTAGTACAAAACAAAAGATTTGCGTTATAGTCTTAAAGCTGATTCATGCCACAATTTGGATAAAAACCAATTATTTTCGTTAATTCATTGTTACAAACATGAAACCTTACATCAAAGTAACTGAAAACCCCTTATTCAGGCACAGAAATTGGAATTACGTTTCAGTCTGGACAAAAACTGCTTACTTTAGACAATCCTTTGTTTTGAATACAAAAACTTACATTAAAAAGATTTAAAACGTCTTATTCTGGCTGAAAACTGCAAATTATATATTACTCTAGATAAAAGCAATTTATCCTGATTACTCCTTTACTCAGAATAGAGTAAACTTGTATAAAACTTAATGAAAACTTTAAATTTCGTCTCAAAGAAATAATTTACGTTATAGTTTTGACCAGCACTGTTTATTTCAAACGATTTTATGATTCGAAACTAATGAACTTTTATGGGGCAGATGCAAAACCACATATTACCATATAAAGCGTTGTTTTAAAGCAAATTATTACCTTTTGCAACAAGAAATTTCACACGTCAAAGAAACTGAAAACATCGTATCCATGCACAAATATCGAATTACGTATCAGTTTAGGCAAATACAGCTTATTTTAAACTATTCCTTGCTATAAACAAGAAAAATTTTATCAAACATATTGAAAATGTCTTATTCTCGAAAATAAGAGCAAATTATGTATCAGTTTTAACAAAAGCGGATTACTCTGTTTGATTCTATGCTTAGAGTAGAGTAAACTACTATAAAACGTAATGAAAACTCTATATTCAAGCACAAAAGAACAAATTACGTTATAGTTTTGACAAAAAAAAATTATTTCGGACGACTACATACTTCGAAGTAAGCAAACTTTAATTGAACAAGTGCAAAAGCTAATACTTTGCTTTAAAATAACGATTTATGTGGTAATATGGTATTTTGCATCTGTCCTATAAAAGTTTACTCGTTTCGCTCCATTGAATCATTCGAAATAAATTATTTTGACACAACAACGAAAATAATTTTTTTGTTCAAACTGTAACATGTCGTTTTTATAAAACGAACTAAGACGTTTGGCATCTGTTTAGTGAAAGTTTTCTCGTTTGGGGGCATAAAATCGTTTGAAATTAACAGTTCTGGTCAAAACTATAACGTAAATTATTTCTTTGAGACGAAATTTAAAGTTTTCATTAACTTTTATACAAGTTTGCTCTATTCTAAGCAAAGGAGTAATCGGGATAAACTACTTTTATCCAAAGTAATACATAATTTGCAGTTTTGAGCCAGAATAAGACGTTTTTAATCTTTTTAATGTAAGTTTTCGTGTTCAAAAGAAAGAATCGTCTAAAATAAGCAATTTGTGTCTAGACTGAAACGTAATTTGATTTTCTGTGACATAAATCGTTTTTTAAAAGCGAAATTAGACGTTTTGCCTCTGTTCAGTGAAAGTATACTGGTTTCAAAGCATAGAATCGTTTGAAATTAACAGTTCTCGTCAAGACTATAACGCAAATCTTTAAAGTGATACAAAGAAATAATTTACGTTATAGTTTTGACCAGAACTCTTAATTTCAAACGATTTTATGCCCCCAAACGAGAAAACTTTCACTAAACAGAAGCCAAACGTCTTAGTTCGTTTTATAAAAGCGACTTATGTTACAGTTTAAACAAAAACAAATTATTTTCGTTTTTGTTGTGTCAAAATAATTTATTTCGAATGATTCAATGAAGCGAAACGAGTAAACTTTTATAGGACAGATGCAAAATACCATTTTACCACATAAATTGTTATTTTAAAGCAAAGTATTAGCTTTTGCACTTGTTCAATTAAAGTTTGCTTACTTCGAAGTATGTAATCGTCCGAAATATTTTTTTTAGTCAAAACTATAACGTAATTTGTTCTTTTGAGCTTGAATATAGAGTTTTCATTACGTTTTATAGTAGTTTACTCTACTCTAAGCATAGAATCAAACAGAGTAATCCGCTTTTGTTAAAACTGATACATAATTTGCTCTTATTTTCGAGAATAAGACGTTTTCAATATGCTTGATAAAATTTTTCTTGTTTATAGCAAGGAATCGTTTAAAATAAGCTGTATTTGCCTAAACTGATACGTAATTCGATATTTATGTATGGATACGAAGTTTTCAGTTTCTTTGACGTGAAATTTCTTGTTGCAAAAGGTAATAATTTGCTTTAAAACAACGCTTTATATGGTAATATGTGGTTTTGCATCTGCCCCATAAAAGTTCATTAGTTTCGAATCATAAAATCGTTTGAAATAAACAGTGCTGGTCAAAACTATAACGTAAATGATTTCTTTGAGACGAAATTTAAAGTTTTCATTAAGTTTTATACAAGTTTACTCTATTCTAAGTAAAGGAGTAATCAGGATAAATTGCTTTTATCTAGAGTAATATATAATTTGCAGTTTTCAGCCAGAATAAGACGTTTTTAATCTTTTTAATGTAAGTTTTTGTATTCAAAACAAAGGATCGTCTAAAGTAAGCAGTTTTTGTCCAGACTGAAACGTAATTCGAATTTCTGTGCCTGAATAAGGGGTTTTCAGTTACTTTGATGTAAGGTTTATGTTTGTAACAATGAATTAACGAAAATAATTGGTTTTTATCCAAACTGTGGCATGAATCGTTTTTAAAAGGCGAAATAAGATGTTTTTCCTCTGTACAGTGAAAGTTTACTCGTTTCAAAGCATAGAACCGTTTGAAATTAACAGCTCTCGTTAAGACTATAACGCAAATCTTTTGTTTTGTGCTAAAATAAGACGTTTTTAGTCAGTTTGATATAAGTTTTCTTGTTCAAAGCAAAATATTGTCGAAAATCAACGGTTT
>NC_087398.1:20112500-20225000 GCF_031307605.1 Tribolium castaneum
AAAAATACTTAATTTAATAATTAATTAATAACAAAAATTTGCTTTAAAATAAAATGTTTGAAAAACTGAAATTAAACTAAATTAATTGCGTCTAACACTTTAGTAGAGGAAAAAGGAGGAGACATAAAAGTCACTAAAGTCTTAGAGTTGTCTTTAGTCGTCATATTAATAACAATAACATTTATAATAACAATACTAGTAGTACTAAATTTGCTTATATGCAAGCGCTTAATTAAGGTAACAGTTTTTTTGTTTTTTGCTTATTTCTCGAAAACAGTTACTCCTATCAATTTTTACTTTTTCACCAAAATTAAAGGTGATAAAATTTTCTACAAAATAGTTATTTGCATTTTTCATGTAGAACTAACCATGAGCGAGATATAAGTTTGAAAATAATTAATAATTAAAAAAAAGTGTTTTAACAGAAAATGTCTTGTGATTTAAAATACACTTAATTTATTGGGTCCAATACTTTATTAGAAGAAAAAGGAGGTGACATAAAAGTCACTGAAGTCTTCAGAGTCGTTTTTAAATGCTGCATTTTTGTCTAAATCTCAAACATTGAAAACTGAATTTCATTTTTGTTCAGTAACAGTTACAGTTTTCTTATTGGTTTTTTGCTTATATCTCGAAAACAGTTCCTCCTATCAAATTTTATCTTTCTTTCAAAATTAAAGCTGATAAAATTTTCAACAAAATAGTTATTTACATTTTTCTTGTAGGACCAAGCATAAACGAGTTATAGAGTTGGATATAAATAATATTTAACAAAAATTTGCTTTAAAATAAAATGTTTGAAAAACCGAAATTAAACTAAATTAATTGTGTCTAACACTTTAGTAGAGGAAAAAGAAGAAGACATAAAAGTCACCAAAGTCTTCAGAGTTGTTTTTAGTACTAAATTTGCTTATATGCAAGCCCTTAATTAAGGTAACAGTTTTTTGGTTTCTTGCTTATATCTCGAAAACAGTTACTCCTATCAATTTTTATCTTTTCACTAAAATTAAAGCTGATAAAATTTCCTACAAAATAGTTATTTGCATTTTTCATGTAGGACTAACCATAAGCGAGATATAAGTTTGAAAATAATTGATATTTAAAAAAAAATGTGCTTTAACAGAAAATGTCTTGTGATTTAAAATACACTTAATTTATTGGGTCCAATACTTTATTAGAAGAAAAAGGAGGTGACAAAAATGTCACTGAAGTTTTTAGAGTCGTTTGTAAATGATGCATTTTCGTCTTCGTCTCAAATATTGAAAACTGAATTACATTTTTGTTCAGTAACTGTAACAGTTTTCACTTTGGTTTTTTGCTTATATCTCGAAAACATTTACTCTTATCAATTTTTATCTTTCTTTCAAAATTAAAGCTGATAAAATTTCCTACAAAATAGTTACATGCATTTCTTTTGTAGGACCTACCGTAAGCGAGTTAAAGAGTTAGATATAAATAACCTTTAACAAAAATTTGCTTTAAAATTAAATGTTTGAAAAACTGAAATTAAACTAAATTAATTGTGTCTAACACTTTAGTAGAGGAAAAAGGAAAAGACATAAAAGTCACTAAAGGTTTCAGAGTCGTCTTTAGTCGTCATATTAATAACAATAACATTAATAATAATAATGCTAATAGTACTATATTTGCTTATATGCAAGCGCTTAATTAAGATAACAGATTTTGGTTTCTTGCTTATATCTCGAAAACAGTTACTCCTATCAATTTTTATCTTTTTACTAAAATTAAAGCTGATAAAATTTCCTACAAAATAGTTATTTGCATTTTTCATGTAGGACTAACCATAAGCGAGATATAAGTTTGATAATAATTAATATTTAAAAAAAAAGTGCTTTAACAGAAAATGCCTTGTGATTTAAAATACAATAAAAACATTTACTATACAAAAGTTATAATTGGTTTTTAATAATAATAATAATAATAATAATAATAATAATAATAATAATAATAATAATAATACTTATAATAATGAATTTCTTTTTAAATTAACTTATATTAAACAGGCAGAAAACGTCGTATTCTGACACAAAAAAACGAATTACGTTATAGACTTGACGAGAACGGCTTATCTCGGACTCTTATAGGACTCTTATAGGGTCAAAAAGTATCAGTTTGGATTAAAACAAATTATTTTTGTTGAGTCTCCGTCTGAATTGTTTACCAGTTCAAACAAAAACGGCTTATTTTAGACGATCTTTTGCTTTGAACAAGAAAACTTACATCGAACAGACTAAAAACGTATTAATCTGGCATAAAAGAGCAATTTATGTATCACTTTGGATAAAGGCAGCTAATCCTATTCGTTTCATTGCTTAAAATAGACAAAATTGTTAATAAATCTAACAAAAACGCTGTATTCTAGCACAAAATACTAATTACATTATAGTTTCGACGAGTATAGCTTATTTCGAATGATTCTATGCTTCCAAACGAGTAATTTTTTTTTAAACAGTTGCCAAACATCATGTTTTGTCCTATAAAGACATTTTATATTGCAGTTTGTATTACATCAAAGTAACTGAAAACCCCTTATTCTGGCACAGCAATTCGAATTACGTTTCAGTCTGGACAAAAACTGCTTACTTTAGACGATCCTTTGTTTTGAATACAAAAATTTACATTAAAAAGATTAAAAACGTCTTATTCTGGCCGAAAACTGCAAATTATATATTACTCTAGATAAAAGCAATTTATCCTGATTACTCCTTTACTTAGAATAGAATAAACTTGTATAAAACTTAATGAAAACTTTAAATTTCGTCTCAAAGAAATAATTTACGTTATAGTTTTGACCAGCACTGTTTATTTCAAACAATTTTATGATTCGAAACTAATGAACTTTTATGGGGCAAATGCAAAACCACATATTACCATATAAAGCGTTGTTTTAAAGCAAATTATTACCTTTTGCAACAAGAAATTTCACGTCAGAGAAACTGAAAACATCGTATCCATGCACAAATATCGAATTACGTATCAGTTTAGGCAAATACAGCTTATTTTAAACGATTCCTTGCTATAAACAATTATTATTTATTAATAAACAATTATTTTATTAATTATTTTCAATCTTATATCTCGCTTATGGTTAGTCCTACATAAAAAATGCAAATAACTATTTTGTAGGAAATTTTATCAGCTTGAATTTTAGTAAAAAGATAAAAATTGATAAGAGTAACTGTTTTCGAGATATGAGCAAGAAACCAAAACACTGTTACCTTAATTAAGCGTTTGCATATAAGCAAATTTAGTACTATTAGTATTATTATTATTAATGTTATTGTTATTAATATGACGATTAAAGACAACTTTAAAACCTTTAGTGACTTTTATGTCTTCTTCTTTTTCCTCTACTAAAGTGTTAGACACAATTAAATTAGTTTAATTTCAGTTTTTCAAACATTTTATTTTAAAGCAAATTTTTGTTAAATATTATTTATATCCAACTCTATAACTCGCTTATGGTTGGTCCTACAAGAAAAATGCAAATAACTATTTTGTAGGAAGTTTTATCAGCTTTAATTTTGAAAAAAAGATAAAAATTGATAGGAGTAACTGTTTTCGAGATATAAGCAAAAAACCAATAAGAAAACTGTGACTGTTACTGAACAAAAATGTAATTCGGTTTTCAATGTTTGAGACGACGACGAAACTGCAGCATTTAAAAACGACTCTGAAGACTTCAGTGACTTTTATGTCACTTCCTTTTTCTTCTAATAAAGTATTGGACCCAATAAATTAAGTGTATTTTAAATCACAAGACATTTTCTGTTAAAGCACTTTTTTTTTAAATATTAATTATTTTCAATCATATATCTCGCTTATGGTTAGTCCTACATGAAAAATGCAAATAACTATTTTGTAGGAAATTTTATCAGCTTGAATTTTAGTAAAAAGATAAAAATTGATAGGAGTAACTGTTTTCGAGATATAAGCAAGAAACCAAAACACTGTTACCTTAATTAAGCGTTTGCATATAAGCAAATTTAGTACTATTAGTATTATTATTATTAATGTTATTGTTATTAATATGACAACTAAAGACAACTCTGAAACCTTTAGTAACTTTTATGTCTTTTCCTTTTTCCTCTACTAAAGTGTTAGACACAATTAAATTAGTTTAATTTCAGTTTTTCAAACATTTTATTTTAAAGCAAATTTTTGTTAAATATTATTTATATCCAACTCTATAACTCGTTTATGGTTGGTCCTACAAGAAAAATGCAAATAACTATTTTGTAGGAAATGTTATCAGCTTTAATTTTGAAAAAAAGACAAAAATTTATAGGTGTAACTGTTTTCGAGATATAAGCAAGAAACCAAAAAACTGTTACCTTAATAAAGCGCTTGCATATAAGCAGATTTAGTACTATTAGTATTATTATTATTAATGTTATTGTTATTAATATGACGACTAAAAACGATTCTGAAGACTTTGGTGACTTTTATGTCTTTTTCTTTTTTCTCTACTAAAGTGTTAGACACAATTAATTTAGTTTAATTTCAGTATTTCAAACATTTTATTTTTAAGCAAGTTTTTGTTAAATATTATTTATATCCAACTTTATAACTCGCTTATGGTTGGTCCTACAAGAAAAATGCAAATAACTATTTTGTAGGAAATGTTATCAGCTTTAAATTTGAAAGAAAGATAAAAATTGATAAGAGTAACTGTTTTCGAGATATAAGCAAAAAACCAAAGTAAAAACTGTTACCGTTTCAGAATAAAAATGTAATTCAGTTTTCAATGTTTGAGACGAAGACGAAAATGCAGCATTTAAAATCGACTCTGAAGACTTCAGTGACTTATATGTCACCCCCTTTTTTTCTAATAAAGTATTGGACCTAATAAATTAAGTGTATTTTAAATCACAAGACATTTTCTGTTAAAGCACTTCTTTTTTAAATATTAATTATTTTCAATCTTATATCTCGCTTATGGTTAGTCCTACATAAAAAATGCAAATAATTATTTTGTAGGAAATTTTATCAGCTTGAATTTTAGTAAAAAGATAAAAATTGATAGGAGTAACTGTTTTCGAGATATGAGCAAGAAACCAAAACACTGTTACCTTAATTAAGCGTTTGCATATAAGCAAATTTAGTACTATTAGTATTATTATTATTAATGTTATTGTTATTAATATGACGATTAAAGACAACTTTGAAACCTTTAGTGACTTTTATGTCTTCTTCTTTTTCCTCTACTAAAGTGTTAGACACAATTAAATTAGTTTAATTTCAGTTTTTCAAACATTTTATTTTAAAGCAAATTTTTGTTAAATATTATTTATATCCAACTCTATAACTCGCTTATGGTTGGTCCTACAAGAAAAATGCAAATAACTATTTTGTAAGAAATTTTATCAGCTTTAATTTTGAAAAAAAGATAAAAATTGATAGGAGTAACTGTTTTCGAGATATAAGCAAGAAACCAAAAAACTGTTACCTTAATAAAGCGCTTGCATATAAGCAGATTTAGTACTATTAGTATTATTATTATTAATGTTATTGTTATTAATATGACGACTAAAAACGATTCTGAAGACTTTGGTGACTTTTATGTCTTTTTCTTTTTTCTCTACTAAAGTGTTTGACTCAATTAATTTAGTTTAATTTCGGTTTTTCAAACATTTTATTTAAAGCAAATTTTTGTTAAATATTATTTATATCCAACTCTATAACTCGCTTATGGTTGGTCCTACAAGAAAAATGCAAATAACTATTTTGTAGGAAGCTTTATCAGCTTTAATTTTAAAAGAAAGATAAAAATTGATAGGAGTAACTGTTTTCGAGATATAAGCAAAAAACCAATAAGAAAACTGTAACAGTTACTGAACAAAAATGTAATTCAGTTTTCAATGTTTGAGACGAAGACGAAAATGCAGCATTTACAAACGACTCTAAAGACTTCAGTGACCTTTCTGTCACCTCTTTTTTCTTCTAACAAAGTATTGGACCCAATAAATTAAGTGTATTTTAAATCACAAGACATTTTCTGTTGAAGCACTTTTTTTTTAATTTTAATTATTTTCAATCTTATATCTCGCTTATGGTTAGTCCTACATAAAAAATGCAAATAACTATTTTGTAGGAAATTTTATCAGCTTGAATTTTAGTAAAAAGATAAAAATTGATAGAAGTAACTGTTTTCGAGATATGAGCAAGAAACCAAAACACTGTTACCTTAATTAAGCGTTTGCATATAAGCAAATTTAGTACTATTAGTATTATTATTATTAATGTTATTGTTATTAATATGACGATTAAAGACAACTTTGAAATCTTTAGTAACTTTTATGTCTTCTTCTTTTTCCTCTACTAAAGTGTTAGACACAATTAAATTAGTTTAATTTCAGTTTTTCAAACATTTTATTTTAAAGCAAATTTTTGTTAAATATTATTTATATCCAACTCTATAACTCGCTTATGGTTGGTCCTACAAGAAAAATGCAAATAACTATTTTGTAGGAAATTTTATCAGCTTTAATTTTGAAAGAAAGATAAAAATTGATATGAGTAACTGTTTTCGAGATTTAAGCAAAAAACCAATAAGAAAACTGTGACTGTTACTGAACAAAAATGTAATTCGGTTTTCAATGTTTGAGACGAAGACGAAACTGCAGCATTTAAAAACGACTCTGAAGACTTCAGTGACTTTTATGTCACTTCCTTTTTCTTCTAATAAAGTATTGGACCCAATAAATTAAGTGTATTTTAAATCACAAGACATTTTCTGTTAAAGCACTTTTTTTTTAAATATTAATTATTTTCAATTATATTTAGTTTTCAATGTTTGAGACGAAGACGAAAATGCAGCATTTAAAATCGACTCTGAAGACTTCAGTGACTTTTATGTCACCTCCTTTTTCTTCTAATAAAGTATTGGACCCAATAAATTAAGTGTATTTTAAATCATAAGACATTTTCTGTTAAAGCACTTTTTTTTTAAATATTAATTATTTTCAAACTTATATCTCGTTTATGGTTAGTTCTACATGAAAAATGCAAATTACTATTTTGTAGAAAATTTTATCTGCATTAATTTTAGTAAAAACATAAAAATTGATAGGAGTAACTGTTTTCGAGAGATAAGCAAGAAACCAAAAAACTGTTACCTTAAATAAGCGCTTGCATTTAAGCAAATTTAGTACTAAAAACAACTCTGAAGACTTTGGTGACTTTTATGTCTTCTCTTTTTTTCTCTACTAAAGTGTTAGACCCAATTAAATTAGTTTAATTTCGGTTTTTCAAACATTTTATTTTAAAGCAAATTTTTGTTAAAGATTATTTATATCCAACTCTATAACTCGCTTATGGTTGGTCTTACAAAAAAATGCAAATAACTATTTTGTAGGAAATTTTATCAGCTTTAATTTTGAAAAAAAGATAAAAATTGATAGGAGTAACTGTTTTCGAGATATAAGGAAGAAACCAAAATACTGTTACCTTAATTAAGCGTTAGCATATAAGCAAATTTAGTACTATTAGTATTATTATTATTAATGTTATTGTTAATAATATGACGACTAAAGACGACTCTGAAACATTTAGTGACTTTTATGTCTTCTCCTTTTTCTTCTACTAAAGTGTTAGACACAATTAATTTAGTTAAATTCCGGTTTTTCAAGCATTTTATTTTAAAGCAAATTTTTGTTAAATATTATTTATATCCAACTCTATAACTCGTTTATGCTTGGTCCTACAAGAAAAATGTAAATAACTATTTTGTTCGAAATTTTATCAGCTTTAATTTTGGAAGAAAGATAAAATTTGATAAGAGTAACAGTTTTCGAGATATAAGCAAAAAACCAATGAGAAAACTGTAACTGTTACTGAACAAAAATGTAATTCAGTTTTCAATGTTTGAGACGAAGACGAAAATGCAGCATTTAAAAACGACTCTGAAGACTTCAGTGTCTTTTATGTCACCTCCTTTTTCTTTTAATAAAGTATAGAAATCAATAAATTAAGTGTATTTTAAATCACAAGTCATTTTCTGTTAAAGCACTTTTTTTTAAATATTTATTATTTTCAAACTTATATCTCGCTTATGGTTAGTCCTACATGAAAAATGCAAATAACCATTTTGTAGGGAATTTTATCAGCTTAAATTTTAGTAAAAAGATAAAAATTGATAGGAGTAACTGTTTTCGAGATATAAGCAAGAAACCAAAAAACTGTTACCTTAATTAAGCGTTTGCATATAAGCAAATTTAGTACGATTAGTATTATTATTATTAATGTTATTGTTATTAATATAACAATTAAAGACAACTCTGAAATCTTTAGTGACTTTTATGTCTTCTTCTTATTCCTCTACTTAAGTGTTAGACACAATTAATTTAGTTTAATTTCAGGATTTCAAACATTTTATTTTAAAGCAAATTTTTGTGTAATATTATTTAAATCCATCTCTGTTTATTGCATTTTTTTTGTAGGACCAACCATAAGCGAGTTATAGAGTTGGATATAAATAATCTTTAACAAAAATTTGATATAAAATAAAATGTTTGAAAAACCGAAATTAAACTAAATTAATATTAAAATAATTATTAATATTATTATTATTAAAAACCGACTATAACTTTTGTATAGTAAATGTTTTTATACCAGTTTTAAAATGAGTTTTTAATTTTAGACAATTTCTTGCCTAAAAACAGATCACAGATGATCTCTTGCATAGAAATGAGAAAACGCTCAGATAACACAAAATAAGCTTCATTTTTCCTTAGAAAAACTAAGCTTTAATTTAGAAAGAAATTCATTATTATAAGTATTATTATTATTATTATTATTATTACTATTATTATTATTATTATTATTATTATTATTAAAAACCGATTATAACTTTTGTATAGTAAATGTTTTTATTGTATTTTAAATCACAAGGCATTTTCTGTTAAAGCACTTTTTTTTTAAATATTAATTATTATCAAACTTATATCTCGCTTATGGTTACTCCTACATGAAAAATGCAAATAACTATTTTGTAGGAAATTTTATCAGCTTTAATTTTAGTAAAAAGATAAAAATTGATAGGAGTAACTGTTTTCGAGATATAAGCAAGAAACCAAAAAACTGTTACCTTAATTAAGCGCTTGCATATAAGCAAATATAGTACTATTAGCATTATTATTATTAATGTTATTGTTATTAATATGACGACTAAAGACGACTCTGAAACCTTTAGTGACTTTTATGTCTTTTCCTTTTTCCTCTACTAAAGTGTTAGATAAGTTTGAAAATAATTAATAATTAAAAAAAGTGTTTTAACAGAAAATGTCTTGTGATTTATAAAATACACTTAATTTATTGGGTCCAATACTATATTAGAAGAAAAAGAAAGTGACATAAAAGTCACTGAAGTCTTCAGAGTCGTTTTTAAATGCTGCAGTTTCGTCTTCGTCTCAAACATTAAAAAACGAATTACATTTTTGTTCAGTAACAGTCACAGTTTTCTTATTGGTTTTTTGCTTATATCTCGAAAACAGTTACTCCTATCAATTTTTATCTTTCTTTTAAAATTAAAGCTGATAAAGCTTCCTACAAAATAGTTATTTGCATTTTTCTTGTAGAACCAACCATAAGCGAGTTATAGAGTTGGATATAAATAATATTTAACAAAAATTTGCTTTAAATAAAATGTTTGAAAAACCGAAATTAAACTAAATTAATTGAGTCTAACACTTTAGTAGAGAAAAAAGAAAAAGACATAAAAGTCACCAAAGTCTTCAGAATCGTTTTTAGTCGTCATATTAATAACAATAACATTAATAATAATAATACTAATAGTACTAAATCTGCTTATATGCAAGCGCTTTATTAAGGTAACAGTTTTTTGGTTTCTTGCTTATATCTCGAAAACAGTTACTCCTATCAATTCTTATCTTTTTACTAAAATTAAAGCTGATAAAATTTCCTACGAAATAGTTATTTGCATTTTTCTTGTAGGACCAAGCATAAGCGAGTTATAGAGATGGATTTAAATAATATTTAACAAAAATTTGCTTTAAAATAAAATGTTTGAAATACTGAAATTAAACTAAATTAATTGTGTCTAACACTTTAGTAGAGGAAAAAGAAGAAGACATAAAAGTCACTAAAAATTTCAGAGTCGTCTTTAATCGTCATATTAATAACAATAACATTAATAATAATAATACTAATAGTACTAAATTTGCTTATATGCAAACGCTTAATTAAGTTAACAGTTTTTTGGTTTCTTGCTTATATATCGAAAACAGTTACTCCTATCAATTTTTATCTTTTTACTAAAATTAAAGCTGATAAAATTTCCAACAAAATAGTTATTTGCATTTTTCATGTAGGACTAACCATAAGCGAGATGTAAGTTTGAAAATAATCAATATTTAAAAAAAAAGTGCTTTAACAGAAAATGTCTTAGTACTAAATTTGCTTATATGCAAACGCTTAATTAAGGTAACAGTGTTTTGGTTTCTTGCTCATATCTCGAAAACAGTTACTCCTATCAATTTTTATTTTTTTACTAAAATTCAAGCTGATAAAATTTCCTACAAAATAGTTATTTGCATTTTTTATGTAGGACTAACCATAAGCGAGATATAAGATTGAAAATAATTAATATTTAAAAAAGAAGTGCTTTAACAGAAAATGTCTTGTGATTTAAAATACACTTAATTTATTAGGTCCAATACTTTATTAAAAAAAAAAGGGGGTGACATATAAGTCACTGAAGTCTTCAGAGTCGATTTTAAATGCTGCATTTTCGCCTTCGTCTCAAACATTGAAAACTGAATTACATTTTTGTTCTGAAACGGTAACAGTTTTTACTTTGGTTTTTTGCTTATATCTCGAAAACAGTTACTCCTATCAATTTTTATCTTTTTTTCAAAATTAAAGCTGATAACATTTCCTACAAAAAAGTTATTTGCATTTTTCTTGTAGGACCAACCATAAGCGAGTTATAAAGTTGGATATAAATAATATTTAACAAAAACTTGCTTAAAAATAAAATGTTTGAAATACTGAAATTAAACTAAATTAATTGTGTCTAACACTTTAGTAGAGAAAAAAGAAAAAAACATAAAAGTCACCAAAGTCTTCAGAATCGTTTTTAGTCGTCATATTAATAACAATAACATTAATAATAATAATACTAATAGTACTAAATCTGCTTATATGCAAGCGCTTTATTAAGGTAACAGTTTTTTGGTTTCTTGCTTATATCTCGAAAACAGTTACTCCTATAAATTTTTGTCTTTCTTTCAAAATTAAAGCTGATAAAATATTCTACAAAATAGTTATTTGCATTTTTCTTGTAGGACCAACCATAAGCGAGTTATAGAGTTGGATATAAATAATATTTAACAAAAATTTGCTTTAAAATAAAATGTTTGAAAAACTGAAATTAAACTAATTTAACTGTGTCTAACACTTTAGTAGAGAAAAAAGGAAAAAACATAAAAGTCACTAAAGGTTTCAGAGTTGTCTTTAGTTGTCATATTAATAACAATAACATTAATAATAATAATACTAATAGTACAAAATTTGGTTATATGCAAACGCTTAATTAAGGTAACAGTGTTTTGGTTTCTTGCTTATATCTCGAAAACAGTTACTTCTATCAATTTTTATCTTTTTACTAAAATTCAAGCTGATAAAATTTCCTACAAAATAGTTATTTGCATTTTTCATGTAGGACTAACCATAAGCGAGATATATGATTGAAAATAATTAATATTTAAAAAAAAAGTGCTTTAACAGAAAATGTCTTGTGATTTAAAATACACTTAATTTATTGGGTCCAATACTTTATTACAAGAAAAAGGAAGTGACATAAAAGTGATTTAAAATACACTTAATTTATTGAGTCCAATACTTTATTAGAAAAAAAAGGAGGTGACTTAAAAGTCACTGAAGTTTTCAGAGTCGTTTTTAAATGCTGCATTTTCGTCTTCGTCTCAAACATTGAAAACTGAATTACATTTTTGTTCAGTAACGGTTACAATTTTCACTTTGGTTTTTTGCTTATATCTCGAAAACAGTTACTCCTATAAATTTTTATCTTTTCTTTAAAATTAAAGCTGATAAAATTTCCTACAAAATAGTTTTTAACATTTTTTTTGTAGGACCAACCATAAGCGAGTTATAGAGTTGGATATAAATAATCTTTAAGAAAAATTTGCTTTAAAATAAAATGTTTGAAAAACTGAAATTAAACTAATTTAATTGTGTCTAACACATTAGTAGAGGAAAAAGAAGAAGACATTATTATTATTATTATTATTATTATTATTATTATTATTATTATTATTATTAATATTATTATTTTGCCCGCGATGGGTACCGATTCAGACGGTGAGGGCGACAGCTCCAAAAATAACACTCGAAACTCTAATAATTGCAAAATTTGCGAAGAGAAAGTCCGTTCTGGCAGTGGTATAAAGTGCAACAGACCCAAATGTTCGGTAGTTTTGCATTCAAAGTGCTTTGAAATGCTGGCAAAAGTAGTTTTTGTTGATCGTCAATCGTGGATGTGTAAAGAATGTGTCGGGAAGTGCAAGGACAATCCAAATACTGAATTAAAGTTACTGAAAATTTAAAATGAAGGTTTAATACGTGAAAAACAGCTTCTAGAAAAACTCCTTGCTGAAATGGAATACTCTAGTCAGCTTATGAAAGATAAAATCGAAGATTATCAAAATGTCATTGAAGGTTTAAATCGCGATACGATATCGAGTAAAAACTCGCCTTCATGTTCTTATAGCAGCGCGTTGAAAAAATCTAAATCTAACCATTCTTCAGCTGATGTGCTTATATTAAAATCGTCTGATCAAAATAAAAATAGTGCTCAAATCGAGAAAAATATTAAAAATATGTGTAACGAATCCGATTTAAAAATAAATGTAAATGGTACAAAGCATATAAAAAGTGGTTTATTAATAAATTGTGAAAACAAAGAGTCCTTGAGCAAATTAAAGGACTTAGTTTCTTCGAAAGGCAACTCATCCTACACAGCTTCAGTACCTGGTAAATTTAACCCTCGTCTAAAAATTTATAATGTTCCTGCTGAAGATGCAACTCAACCTGGGCTTGTGGAAGATATTATCTCTAGAAATGATCTTAATGCTTCCATTGAGGATATTAAAGTAGTTGCCAAAATCAAAAACAAAAAAGATTATAACATTATTATTGAAGTTACACCGTTTCTCTTTAAAAATATTATCGAAAGGGGTTCGCTATATATCGGTTGGCATAAATCTAATATAGCTGAATGTTTCAACTTAATAAAATGCTACAAATGTTGCAAATACGGTCATACCAAGAACAAATGTACTTCACAAGTAGCTATCTGTCCCAAATGTAGCGGATCCCACGAAATGAAAGATTGTGAAACAGAAAGATTATGTTGTCCAAATTGTACATTCTCAAATTCTCGGTTTAAATTGCAATTAACTACTGATCATACAGCAAATGATTTATCTTGTCATACGTATCAACACATATTGAATCTTGTAAAGCAAAAGACTAATTATTGTTAACTAATATTAAAATTTATAATTTTATTTTTTCTTCTCCTCTTATTTTATTCTCTTTTATGGATCACAACTTTAAAATTGCTCATGTGAATGCTAGATCTTTATTTACTGGCTTTGATGCTTTTAGAGATAGTATTCTAGAGAATGATTTTGATATAATGGGTGTGTCAGAAACTTGGTTGACAAGTCAGTTGCCGTCGCAAGCGGTTGACGTACCGGGTTTCAAATTATTAAGACAGGACCGTGTCGCTAGACGGGGTGGTGGTGTAGCTGCATATATTAGAGAAAATATTTCATCTAAAATAGTTGAAAATATAAAAAGTCCTACAGAAATTGAATGTTTATTAGTAGAAATTAAAACCACATTTTGTCATTTTCTTTTGGGGGTTATCTATCGCAGCCCCTCAACTAATATTGGTGTTCTCACGGAGTTTCTAGAAGAGTTATTACCTACTTTACTTCTAAAATATGAAAAATTAATTTTCTTAGGTGACTTAAATATTGACCATACTTTCGAAAACAATGTAATAGATATTTTTGGGTCTTACGATTTTACTCAAATTATTAGTGAACCGACACGTATCTCCAAAACTAGTCAAAAAATTCTAGATGTCATTTATACCAATTTTCCAGATAAGATTATTGCTTCTGGAACTTTAAATGCAGACATTTTTTCCGATCACTGCATCATACACTGTACCTTAAAAGTAAAAGTCACTTTAAACTTCTTAACTTATGTTACCTACAGAGATTACAAATATTTTTTAAAATCCTGCTTCCTCCAAGATTTACAAAATTTAAACTGGGATGATATTTTTTATATAAATGATATTGACTCCAAGTTATACCTTTTTAATTACAATGTTATAAAATTGTTTGACAAACATGCTCCTCTGGTTACTAAAAAACTTACAAAAAAATTCTCACCCTGGTTAACAGAAAATATTAAGAAACTTATGAAAAAAAGAGATGTATCTTTAACCAAATTTAAACTAACTAAACTCGATGCTGATTGGGAAGCATATCGCCAATTTCGAAATTTTTGTGTCTCTGCAATTAAAAAAGAAAAAGCAGCCTTTCTAAACAAAATTAACAATAATAATAAAATGTTATGGAAAACATTAAATAAATTTGGTTTGAGATCTCGTGAGAACACCCATATTCCTTCACATTTAAACGATGTTAACAAAATCAATGATTATTTCTTATCTGTTTTTAATTCAAATCCTCCCCATGATCAAACACTTAATTATTACCTTCAAAGCACTTATAGTAAGGAACTTAAATTTTCACTTCAGCTACCTACCGTAAATGAAATCTATGATATAATTTTTGACCTTCAGTCAAACGCTACAGGTTTTGATGGAATAAATGCCAAGATGCTAAAGTTTTGCAGTCCATTTATTGATAAATATATAACTCACATTCTAAACTGTTGTTTAGAATCTGGTTACTATCCTGTTCATTGGAAAATTACTCTCGTAAAGCCGTTACCAAAAGTAAGCGAACCTCAAAATTATAGTGATCTCAGACCCATTAGTATTATTTCAACCTTATCGAAAATACTTGAAAAAGTAATTTTTAAACAACTTTATACTTTCGTCACTTCCCATAATATTCTTCCACCTTCACAATCTGGTTTTAGAAAAGGTTTTAGTACTAATACATCATTGACAAATATTTTAGACAATATAATTAGAAATACGGATAATGGCTTAAATACAGCATTGATATCACTTGACTTTTCAAAAGCTTTTGACACCATAAATCATGCATTGCTATGTGCTAAACTAAAATTTTTAGGCTTTGATGCAAGTTGTTTAAGATTTTTTTTTCATTACTTAAATGGACGTACCCAAATGGTTTAACTTACTAATTTATTATCATACCGCGGAGCAGTTACATCAGGTGTACCCCAAGGCTCTGTTTTAGGACCCTTATTGTATCTGTTATATACTTTTGACATAGCAAACTCTATTCAACATTCAACCATTCATGCATTTGCTGATGATACGCAATTTGAGTACTCTTTTAAGCGCAGCACAGTTGTTGAGGCAAATCGTTGTCTCAATTTTGATCTAGAAGGTATTCAGACTTATTCATTTACTCACAATCTGAAGCTTAATGATGAAAAGTGTTCCTTTATAGTTTTCGGACCTAAATTTGATGATAGTAATCTCGTATCGACTCTCAACATACATTGCGGAAAATCTAAATTAAAGCTTGTCAAAAGTGTAAAACTACTGGGGGTAGTCTTTGATCAAAACTTACGTTTTAAAAATCATGTCTCTCTCTTAGTGAAAAAAAGTTATGTGTGTCTAAGACAACTTTATCAGAATTTTAATATAATAAATTTCAAATTAAGAAAAAAACTATGCGAAATGCTTGTTTTACCGATTATAAATTACTGTCTCACTGTTTTTTATCCTTGTCTTGACTCTAGTTATAAATACCGCTTACAAAAAATTCAAAATAACTGCTGTAGATTCATTTTCAAATTAAAAAAATATGATCATATTTCTGTTAAAATTAAACAAATAAATTGGTTAAAACTCGACCTTCATTTTCAATATCTGATGGCTGTCTTGGTTCACTCTACTCTGTCTACGTCAACACCTCCTTATCTAAAGAAAAAACTTGTACATCGCCGATCTCTGCACAGTGCTAATTTACGTCATGTTTCTCGCTTGTCCATGCCCTGTTTCCGTACAGCCTTGTTCCAGAGGTCTTTTAGTTATAATGCTGTTGTTATTTATAACAATATAGAAAATATTTTTAAATCAAAGCCAGTAAACTTCTTTAAAAAACAAATCAAATTTAAATTTCTGTTACTTTAATGATTATTCTTCTTTTGCTAATACTGTTTTTTCTCTTTTTCACAATCTTATTTTTTGTCTATATTAAGAATGTTTCTATTACTTTTATACCTGTTAATTTACATTTTAAAAATTTTTTCTTTTTTTTTTATTTTCTCTTTGCTTATATTTGTATTTTTTGTTATGTAATTTAAACTTTTTGTTATATGCGAGGTTAAGTGGAGTAGCATTAGCTAGACTTCGCCTCCGCAGTTTTTACTTAAATAAAGGCATTTATTATTATTATTATTATTATTATTATTATTATTATTATTATTATTATTATTATTATTAAAAACCGATTATAACTTTTGTATAGTAAATGTTTTTATACCAGTTTTAAAATAAGTTATTAATTTTAGACCATTTCTAGCCTAAAAACACAGATCACAGATGATCTCTTGCATAGAAATGAGAAAACGCTCAGATAACACAAAATAAGCATCATTTTTGCTTAGAAAAACTAAGCTTTAATTTAGAAAGAAATTCATTATTATAAGTATTATTATCATTATTATTATTATTATTATTATTATTTTTATTATTATTATTATTATTATTATTATTGTTATTATTATTATTATTATTAAAAACTTATATTAAACAGACAGAAAACGTCGTATTCTGACACAAAATAACGAATTACGTTATAGACTTGACGAGAACGGCGTATTTCGGACTCTTATAGGACTCTTATAGGGTCAAAAAGTATCAGTTTGGATTAAAACAAATTATTTTTGTTGACTCTCAGTCTAAATTGTTCATCAGTTCAAACAAAAACGGCTTATTTTAGACGATCTTTTGCTTTGAACAAAAAAACTTACATCGAACAGACTAAAAACGTATTAATCTGGCATAAAAGAGCAATTTATGTATCACTTTGGATAAAGGCAGCTAATCCTATTCGTTTCATTGCTTAAAATAGACAAAATTGTTAATAAATCTAACAAAAACGCTGTATTCTAGCACAAAATACTAATTACATTATAGTTTCGACGAGAATAGCTTATTTGGAATGATTCATGCTTCCAAACGAGTAAATTTTTATTAAACAGATGCCAAACATCATGTTTTGTCCTGTAAAGACATTTTATATTGCAGTTTGTATTAAAACAAAATATTTTCGTTGATTCTTTGTTAGAAGCAGCAAACCTAACATTAAAGAATCTGAAAACTTTGTATTCGGACACAAACCACCGAATTTTGTATGAGTTTAGACAAAAACCGTTGATTTTCGACAATATTTTGCTTTGAACAAGAAAACTTATATCAAACTGACTAAAAACGTCTTATTTTAGCACAAAACAAAAGATTTGCGTTATAGTCTTAACGAGAGCTGTTAATTTGAAACGGTTCTATGCTTTGAAACGAGTAAACTTTCACTGTACAGAGGAAAAACATCTTATTTCGCCTTTTAAAAACGATTCATGCTACAGTTTGGATAAAAACCAATTATTTTCGTTAATTCATTGTTACAAACATAAACCTTACATCAAAGTAACTGAAAACCCCTTATTCAGGCACAGAAATTCGAATTACGTTTCAGTCTGGACAAAAACTGCTTACTTTAGACGATCCTTTGTTTTGAATACAAAAACTTACATTAAAAAGATTAAAAACGTCTTATTCTGGCTGAAAACTGCAAATTATATATTACTCTAGATAAAAGCAATTTATCCTGATTACTCCTTTACTTAGAATAGAGTAAACTTGTATAAAACTTAATGAAAACTTTAAATTTCGTCTCAAAGAAATAATTTACGTTATAGTTTTGACTAGCACTGTTTATTTCAAACGATTTTATGATTCGAAACTAATGAACTTTTATGGGGCAGTAACAAAACCACATATTACCATATAAAGCGTTGTTTTAAAGCAAATTATTACCTTTTGCAACAAGAAATTTCACGTCAAAGAAAATGAAAACTTCGTATCCATACATAAATATCGAATTACGTATCAGTTTAGGCAAATACAGCTTATTTTAAACGATTCCTTGCTATAAACAAGAAAAATTTTATCAAGCATATTGAAAACGTCTTATTCTCGAAAATAAGAGCAAATTATGTATCAGTTTTAACAAAAGCGGATTACTCTGTTTGATTCTATGCTTAGAGTAGAGTAAACTACTATAAAACGTAATGAAAACTCTATATTCAAGCTCAAAAGAACAAATTACGTTATAGTTTGGACTAAAAAAAAATATTTCGGACGATTACATACTTCGAAGTAAGCAAACTTTAATTGAACAAGTGCAAAAGCTAATACTTTGCTTTAAAATAACAATTTATGTGGTAAAATGGTATTTTGCATCTGTCCTATAAAAGTTTACTCGTTTCGCTTCATTGAATCATTCGAAATAAATTATTTTGACACAACAACAACGAAAATAATTTGTTTTTGTTTAAACTGTAACATAAGTCGCTTTTATAAAACGAACTAAGACGTTTGGCTTCTGTTTAGTGAAAGTTTTCTCGTTTGGGGGCATAAAATCGTTTGAAATTAAGAGTTCTGGTCAAAACTATAACGTAAATTATTTCTTTGTATCACTTTAAAGATTTGCGTTATAGTCTTGACGAGAACTGTTAATTTCAAACGATTCTATGCTTTGAAACCAGTATACTTTCACTGAACAGAGGCAAAACGTCTAATTTCGCTTTTAAAAAACGATTTATGTCACAGAAAATCAAATTACGTTTCAGTCTAGACACAAATTGCTTATTTTAGACGATTCTTTCTTTTGAACACGAAAACTTACATTAAAAAGATTAAAAACGTCTTATTCTGGCTCAAAACTGCAAATTATGTATTACTTTGGATAAAAGTAGTTTATCCCGATTACTCCTTTGCTTAGAATAGAGCAAACTTGTATAAAACTTAATGAAAACTTTAAATTTCGTCTCAAGGAAATAATTTACGTTATAGTTTTGACCAGAACTGTTAATTTCAAACGATTTTATGCCCCCAAACGAGAAAACTTTCACTAAACAGATGCCAAACGTCTTAGTTCGTTTTATAAAAACGACATGTTACAGTTTGAACAAAAAAATTATTTTCGTTGTTGTGTCAAAATAATTTATTTCGAATGATTCAATGGAGCGAAACGAGTAAACTTTTATAGGACAGATGCAAAATACCATATTACCACATAAATCGTTATTTTAAAGCAAAGTATTAGCTTTTGCACTTGTTCAATTAAAGTTTGCTTACTTCGAAGTATGTAGTCGTCCGAAATAATTTTTTTTTGTCAAAACTATAACGTAATTTGTTCTTTTGAGCTTGAATATAGAGTTTTCATTACGTTTTATAGTAGTTTACTCTACTCTAAGCATAGAATCAAACAGAGTAATCCGCTTTTGTTAAAACTGATACATAATTTGCTCTTATTTTCGAGAATAAGACATTTTCAATATGTTTGATAAAATTTTTCTTGTTTATAGCAAGGAATAGTTTAAAATAAGCTGTATTTGCCTAAACTGATACGTAATTCGATATTTGTGCATGGGTACGATGTTTTCAGTTTCTTTGACGTGTGAAATTTCTTGTTGCAAAAGGTAATAATTTGCTTTAAAACAACGCTTTATATGGTAATATGTGGTTTTGCATCTGCCCCATAAGTGTTCATTAGTTTCGAATCATAAAAGCGTTTGAAATAAACAGTGCTGGTCAAAACTATAACGTAAATTATTTCTTTGAGACGAAATTTAAAGTTTTCATTAAGTTTTATACAAGTTTACTCTATTCTAAGTAAAGGAGTAATCAGGATAAATTGCTTTTATCTAGAGTAATATATAATTTGCAGTTTTCAGCCAGAATAAGACGTTTTTAATCTTTTTAATGTAAGTTTTTGTATTCAAAACAAAGGATCGTCTAAAGTAAGCAGTTTTTGTCCAGACTGAAACGTAATTCCAATTTCTGTGCCTGAATAAGGGGTTTTCAGTTACTTTGATGTAAGGTTTCATGTTTGTAACAATGAATTAACGAAAATAATTGGTTTTTATCCAAACTGTGGCATGAATCGTTTTTAAAAGGCGAAATAAGATGTTTTTCCTCTGTACAGTGAAAGTTTACTCGTTTCAAAGCATAGAACCGTTTGAAATTAACAGCTCTCGTTAAGACTATAACGCAAATCTTTTGTTTTGTACTAAAATAAGACGTTTTTAGTCAGTTTGATATAAGTTTTCTTGTTCAAAACAAAATATTGTCGAAAATCAACCGTTTTTGTCTAAACTGATACAAAATTCGGTGGTTTGTGTCCGAATACAAAGTTTTCAGATTCTTTAATGTTAGGTTTGCTGCTTCTAACAAAGAATCAACGAAAATATTTTGTTTTAATACAAACTGCAATATAAAATGTCTTTATAGGACAAAACATGATGTTTGGCGTCTGTTTAATAAAAATTTACTCGTTTGGAAGCATAGAATCATTCCAAATAAGCTATTCTCGTCGAAACTATAATGTAATTAGTATTTTGTGCTAGAATACAGCGTTTTTGTTAGATTTATTAACAATTTTGTCTATTTTAAGCAATGAAACGAATAGGATTAGCTGCCTTTATCCAAAGTGATACATAAATTGCTCTTTTATGCCAGATTAATACGTTTTTAGTCTGTTCGATGTATGTTTTCATGTTCAAAGCAAAAGATCGTCTAAAATAAGCCGTTTTTGATTGAACTGATGAACAATTCAGACTGAGAGTCAACAAAAATAATTTGTTTTAATCCAAGCTGATACTTTTTGACCCTATAAGAGTCCTATAAGAGTCCGAGATACGCCGTTCTCGTCAAGTCTATAACGTAATTCGTTTTTTTGTGTCAGAATACGACGTTTTCTGTCTGTTTAATATAATTTTTTAATAATAATAATAATAATAACAATAATAATAATAATAATAATAATAATAATAATAATAATAATAATAATAATAATAATAATAATAATAATAATAATAATAATAATAGTAGTAAAAGTAAGCTTAGTTTTCTAAGCAAAAATGAAGCTTATTTTGAGTGTTATATGAGCGTTTTCTCATTTCAATGGAAGAAATCATCTGCGATCTTTATTTTTAGGCAAGAAATTGTCTAAAATTAATAACTCATTTTAAAACTGGTATAAAAACATTTACTATACAAAAGTTAATAATAATAATAATAATAATAATAATAGTAATAATAATAATAATAATAATAATAATAAAAATAATAATAATAGTAATAAAAGTAAGCTTAGTTTTCTAAGCAAAAATGAAGCTTATTTTGTGTGTTATATGAGCGTTTTCTCATTTCTATGCAAGAGATCATCTGTGATCTGTGTTTTTAGGCAAGAAATTGAATAAAATTAATAATTAATAACTCATTTTAAAACTGGTATAAAAACATTTACTATACAAAAGTTAATAATAATAATAATAATAATAATAATAATAATAATAATATTAATAATAATAATAATAATAATAATACTACTAATAATAATAATAATAATAACAATAATAATAAAAATAATAATAATAAGAATAATAATAGTAATAGTAACAATAGTAATAATAATAATAATACTTTTAATAAGGAAAAATGGAGCTTATTTTGTGTGTTACATGAGCGTTTTCTCATTTCTATGCAAAAGATCATGTGTGATCTGTGTTTTTAGGCAATCTAAGCCATTTAATAGTTTTTAATATTTAACAAAAATTTGCATTAAAATAAAATGTTTGAAAAACTGAAATTAAACTAAATTAAGTGTGTCTAACACTTTAGTAGAGAAAAAAGGAGGAGACATAAAAGTCACTAAAGTCTTAGAGTTGTCTTTAGTCGTCATATTAATAACAATAACATTAATAATAATAATACTAATAGTACTAAATTTGCTTATATGCAAACGCTTAATTAAGGTAACAGTGTTTTGGTTTCTTGCTTATATCTCGAAAACAGTTACTCCTATCAATTTTTATCTTTTTACTAAAATTCAAGCTGATAAAATTTCCTACAAAATAGTTATTTGCATTTTTCATGTAGAACTAACCATAAGCGAGATATAAGTTTGAAAATAATTAATAATTAAAAAAAAGTGTTTTAACAGAAAATGTCTTGTGATTTAAAATACACTTAATTTATTGGGTTCAATACTTTATTAGAAGAAAAAGGAGGTGACATAAAAGTCACTGAAGTCTTCAGAGTCGTTTTTAAATGCTGCATTTTTGTCTTCGTCTCAAACATTGAAAACTGAATTACATTTTTGTTCAGTAACAGTTACAGTTTTCTTTTTGGTTTTTTGCTTATGTCTCGAAAACAGTTACTCCTATCAAATTTTATCTTTCTTTCAAAATTAAAGCTGATAAAATTTCCAACAAGATAGTTATTTACGTTTTTCTTGTAGGACCAAGCATAAACGAGTTATAGAGTTGGATATAAATAATATTTAACAAAAATTTGCTTTAAAATAAAATGCTTGAAAAACCCGAATTTAACTAAATTAATTGTGTCTAACACTTTAGTAGAGGAAAAAGGAGAAGACATAAAAGTTACTAAATGTTTCAGAGTCGTCTTTAGTCGTCATATTAATAACAATAACATTAATAATAATAATACTAATAGTACTAAATTTGCTTATATGCAAACGCTTAATTAAGGTAACAGTTTTTTGGTTTCTTGCTTATATCTCGAAAACAGTTACTCCTATCAATTTTTATCTTTTTTTCAAAATTAAAGCTGATAAAATTTCCTACAAAATAGTTATTTGCATTTTTTTGTAGGACCAACCATAAGCGAGTTATAGAGTTGGATATAAATAATCTTTAACAAAAATTTGCTTTAAAATAAAATGTTTGAAAAACCGAAATTAAACTAAATTAAGACTAACACTTTAGTAGAGGAAAAAGGAGAAGACATAAAAGTCACCAAAGTCTTAAGAGTCGTTTTTAATCGTCACATTAATAACAATAACATTAATATTAGTAATACTAATATTACTAAATTTGCTTATATGCAAGCGCTTAATTAAGGTAACAGTTTTTTGGTTTCTTGCTTATATCTCGAAAACAGTTACTCCTATCAATTTTTATCTTTTTACTAAAATTAAAGCTGATAAAATTTCCTACAAAATAGTTATTTGCATTTTTCATGTAGGACTAACCATAAGCGAGATATAAGTTTGATAATAATTAATATTTAAAAAGAAAGTGCTTTAACAGAAAATGCCTTGTGATTTAAAATACAATAAAAACATTTACTATACAAAAGTTATAATAGGTTTTTAATAATAATAATAATAATAATAGTAATAAAAGTAATAATAATAATAATAATAATAATAATAATAATAATAATAATAATACTTATAATAATGAATTTCTTTCTAAATTAAAGCTTAGTTTTTCTAAGGAAAAATGAAGCTTATTTTGTGTTATCTGAGCGTTTTCTCATTTCTGTGCAAGAGATCATCTGTGATCTGTTTTTTTAGGCAAGAAATTGTCTAAAATTAATAACTCATTTTAAAACTGGTATAAAAACATTTACTATACAAAAGTTATAATCGGTTTTTAATAATAATAATATTAATAATAATAATAATAATAATAATAATAATAATAATAATAATAATAGTAATAATAATAATAAAAATAATAGTAATAATAATAATAATAATAAAAATAATAATAATAGTAGTAATAAAAGTAAGCTTAGTTTTCTAAGCAAAAATGAAGCTTATTTTGTGTTATATGAGCTTTTCTCATTTCTATGCAAAAGATCATGTGTGATCTGTGTTTTTAGGCAATCTAAGCCATTTGATAGTTTTTAGGCAAGAAATTGGCTAAAATTAATAACTCATTTTAAAACTGGTATAAAAACATTTACTATACAAAAGTTAATAATAATAATAATAATAATAATAATAATAATAATAATAATAACAATAATAATAATAATAATAATAATAATAGTAATAGTAACAAAAGTAATAATAATAATAATACTTTTAATAAGGAAAAATGGAGCTTATTTTGTGTGTTACATGAGCGTTTTCTCATTTCTATGCAAAAGATCATGTGTGATCTGTGTTTTTAGGCAATCTAAGCCATTTAATAGTTTTTAATATTTAACAAAAATTTGCATTAAAATAAAATGTTTGAAAAACTGAAATTAAACTAAATTAAGTGTGTCTAACACTTTAGTAGAGAAAAAAGGAGGAGACATAAAAGTCACTAAAGTCTTAGAGTTGTCTTTAGTCGTCATATTAATAACAATAAAATTTATAATAACAATACTTGTAGTACTAAATTTGCTTATATGCAAGCGCTTAATTAAGGTAACAGTTTTTCTGTTTTTTGCTTATATCTCGAAAACAGTTACTCCTATCAATTTTTACTTTTTCACTAAAATTAAGGTGATAAAATTTCCTACAAAATAGTTATTTGCATTTTTCATGTAGAACTAACCATAAGCGAGATATAAGTTTGAAAATAATTAATAATTAAAAAAAAGTGTTTTAACAGAAAATGTCTTGTGATTTATAAAATACACTTAATTTATTGGGTCCAATACTGTATTAGAAGAAAAAGGAGGTGACATAAAAGTCACTGAAGTCTTCAGAGTCGTTTTTAAATGCTGCATTTTTGACTTCGTCTCAAACATTGAAAACTGAATTACATTTTTGTTCAGTAACAGTTACAGTTTTCTTATTGGTTTTTTGCTTATATCTCGAAAACAGTTACTCCTATCAATTTTTATCTTTCTTTCAAAATTAAAGCTGATAACATTTCCTACAAAATAGTTATTTGCATTTTTCTTGTAAGACCAACCATAAGCGAGTTATAAAGTTGGATATAAATAATATTTAACAAAAACTTGCTTAAAAATAAAATGTTTGAAATACTGAAATTAAACTAAATTAATTGTGTCTAACACTTTAGTAGAGAAAAAAGAAAAAGACATAAAAGTCACCAAAGTCTTCAGAATCGTTTTTAGTCGTCATATTAATAACAATAACATTAATAATAATAATACTAATAGTACTAAATCTGCTTATATGCAAGCGCTTTATTAAGGTAACAGTTTTTTGGTTTCTTGCTTATATCTCGAAAACAGTTACTCCTATCAATTTTTATCTTTCTTTCAAAATTAAAGCTGATAAAATTTCCTACAAAATAGTTATTTGCATTTTTCTTGTAGGACCAACCATAAGCGAGTTATAGAGTTGGATATAAATAATATTTAACAAAAATTTGCTTTAAAATAAAATGTTTGAAAAACTGAAATTAAACTAATTTAATTGAGTCTAACACTTTCGTAGAGGAAAAAGAAGAAGACAAGAAAGACAAAAATTCATAGGAGTAACTGTTTTCGAGATATAAGCAAGAAACCAAAAAACTGTTACCTTAATAAAGCGCTTGCATATAAGCAGATTTAGTACTATTAGTATTATTATTATTAATGTTATTGTTATTAATATGACGACTAAAAACGGTTTTGAAGACTTTGGTGACTTTTATGTCTTTTTCTTTTTTCTCTACTAAAGTGTTAGACACAATTAATTTAGTTTAATTTCAGTATTTCAAACATTTTATTTTTAAGCAAGTTTTTGTTAAATATTATTTATATCCAACTTTATAACTCGCTTATGGTTGGTCCTACAAGAAAAATGCAAATAACTATTTTGTAGGAAATGTTATCAGCTTTAATTTTGAAAGAAAGATAAAAATTGATAGGAGTAACTGTTTTCGAGATATAAGCAAAAAACCAAAGTAAAAACTGTTACCGTTTCAGAACAAAAATGTAATTCAGTATTCAATGTTTGAGACGAAGACGAAAATGCAGCATTTAAAATCGACTCTGAAGATTTCAGTGACATATATGTCACCCCCTTTTTTTCTAATAAAGTATTGGACCTAATAAATTAAGTGTATTTTAAATCACAAGACATTTTCTGTTAAAGCACTTCTTTTTTAAATATTAATTATTTTCAATCTTATATCTCGCTTATGGTTAGTCCTACATAAAAAATGCAAATAATTATTTTGTAGGAAATTTTATCAGCTTGAATTTTAGTAAAAATATAAAAGTTAATAGGAGTAACTGTTTTCGAGATATGAGCAAGAAACCAAAACACTGTTACCTTAATTAAGCGTTTGCATATAAGCAAATTTAGTACTATTAGTATTATTATTATTAATGTTATTGTTATTAATATGACGATTAAAGACAACTTTGAAACCTTTAGTGACTTTTATGTCTTCTTTTTTTTCCTCTACTAAAGTATTAGACACAATTAAATTAGTTTAATTTCAGTTTTTCAAACATTTTATTTTAAAGCAAATTTTTGTTAAATATTATTTATATCCAACTCTATAACTCGCTTATGGTTGGTCCTACAAGAAAAATGCAAATAACTATTTTGTAGGAAATTTTATCAGCTTTAATTTTGACAGAAAGATAAAAATTGATAGGAGTAACTGTTTTCGAGATATAAGCAAAAAACCAATAAGAAAACTGTGACTGTTACTGAACAAAAATGTAATTCAGTTTTCAATGTTTGAGACGAAGACGAAACTGCAGCATTTAAAAACGACTCTGAAGACTTCAGTGACTTTTATGTCACTTCCTTTTTCTTCTAATAAAGTATTGGACCCAATAAATTAAGTGTATTTTAAATCACAAGACATTTTCTGTTAAAGCACTTTTTTTTTAAATATTAATTATTTTCAATCATATATCTCGCTTATGGTTAGTCCTACATGAAAAATGCAAATAACTATTTTGTAGGAAATTTTATCAGCTTGAATTTTAGTAAAAAGATAAAAATTGATAGGAGTAACTGTTTTCGAGATATAAGCAAGAAACCAAAACACTGTTACCTTAATTAAGCGTTTGCATATAAGCAAATTTAGTACTATTAGTATTATTATTATTAATGTTATTGTTATTAATATGACAACTAAAGACAACTCTGAAACCTTTAGTGACTTTTATGTCTTTTCCTTTTTCCTCTACTAAAGTGTTAGACACAATTAAATTAGTTTAATTTCAGTTTTTCAAACATTTTATTTTAAAGCAAATTTTTGTTAAAAAGTATTTATATCCAACTCTATAACTCGCTTATGGTTGGTCCTACAAGAAAAATGCAAATAACTATTTTGTAGGAAATTTTATCAGCTTTAATTTTGAAATAAAGACAAAAATTTATAGGAGTAACTGTTTTCGAGATATAAGCAAGAAACCAAAAAACTGTTACCTTAATAAAGCGCTTGCATATAAGCAGATTTAGTACTATTAGTAATATTATTATTAATGTTATTGTTATTAATATGACGACTAAAAACGATTCTGAAGACTTTGGTGACTTTTATGTCTTTTTCTTTTTTCTCTACTAAAGTGTTAGACACAATTAATTTAGTTTAATTTCAGTATTTCAAACATTTTATTTTTAAGCAAGTTTTTGTTAAATATTATTTATATCCAACTTTATAACTCGCTTATGGTTGGTCCCACAAGAAAAATGCAAATAACTATTTTGTAGGAAATGTTATCAGCTTTAATTTTGAAAGAAAGATAAAAATTGATAGGAGTAACTGTTTTCGAGATATGAGCAAGAAACCAAAACACTGTTACCTTAATTAAGCGTTTGCATATAAGCAAATTTAGTACTATTAGTATTATTATTATTAATGTTATTGTTATTAATATGACGATTAAAGACAACTTTGAAACCTTTAGTGACTTTTATGTCTTCTTCTTTTTCCTCTACTAAAGTGTTAGACACAATTAAATTAGTTTAATTTCAGTTTTTCAAACATTTTATTTTAAAGCAAATTTTTGTTAAATATTATTTATATCCAACTCTATAACTCGCTTATGGTTGGTCCTACAAGAAAAATGCAAATATTTATTTTGTAGGAAATTTTATCAGCTTTAATTTTGACAGAAAGATAAAAATTGATAGGAGTAACTGTTTTCGAGATATAAGCAAAAAACCAATAAGAAAACTGTGACTGTTACTGAACAAAAATGTAATTCAGTTTTCAATGTTTGAGACGAAGACGAAACTGCAGCATTTAAAAACGACTCTGAAGACTTCAGTGACTTTTATGTCACTTCCTTGTTCTTCTAATAAAGTATTGGACCCAATAAATTAAGTGTATTTTAAATCACAAGACATTTTCTGTTAAAGCACTTATTTTTTAAATATTAATTATTTTCAATCATATATCTCGGTTATGGTTAGTCCTACATGAAAAATGCAAATAACTATTTTATAGGAAATTTTATCAGCTTGAATTTTAGTAAAAAGATAAAAATTGACAGGAGTAACTGTTTTCGAGATATAAGCAAGAAACCAAAACACTGTTAACTTAATTAAGCGTTTGCATATAAGCAAATTTAGTACTATTAGTATTATTATTATTAATGTTATTGTTATTAATATGACAACTAAAGACAACTCTGAAACCTTTAGTGACTTTTATGTCTTTTCCTTTTTCCTCTACTAAAGTGTTAGACACAATTAAATTAGTTTAATTTCAGTTTTTCAAACATTTTATTTTAAAGCAAATTTTTGTTAAAAATTATTTATATCCAACTCTATAACTCGCTTATGGTTGGTCCTACAAGAAAAATGCAAATAACTATTTTGTAGGAAATTTTATCAGCTTTAATTTTGAAAAAAAGACAAAAATTTATAGGAGTAACTGTTTTCGAGATATAAGCAAGAAACCAAAAAACTGTTACCTTAATAAAGCGCTTGCATATAAGCAGATTTAGTACTATTAGTAATATTATTATTAATGTTATTGTTATTAATATGACGACTAAAAACGATTCTGAAGACTTTGGTGACTTTTATGTCTTTTTCTTTTTTCTCTACTAAAGTGTTAGACACAATTAATTTAGTTTAATTTCAGTATTTCAAACATTTTATTTTTAAGCAAGTTTTTGTTAAATATTATTTATATCTAACTTTATAACTCGCTTATGGTTGGTCCCACAAGAGAAATGCAAATAACTATTTTGTAGGAAATGTTATCAGCTTTAATTTTGAAAGAAAGATAAAAATTGATAGGAGTAACTGTTTTCGAGATATGAGCAAGAAACCAAAACACTGTTACCTTAATTAAGCGTTTGCATATAAGCAAATTTAGTACTATTAGTATTATTATTATTAATGTTATTGTTATTAATATGACGATTAAAGACAACTTTGAAACCTTTAGTGACTTTTATGTCTTCTTCTTTTTCCTCTACTAAAGTGTTAGACACAATTAAATTAGTTTAATTTCAGTTTTTCAAACATTTTATTTTAAAGCAAATTTTTGTTAAATATTATTTATATCCAACTCTATAACTCGCTTATGGTTGGTCCTACAAGAAAAATGCAAATATTTATTTTGTAGGAAATTTTATCAGCTTTAATTTTGACAGAAAGATAAAAATTGATAGGAGTAACTGTTTTCGAGATATAAGCAAAAAACCAATAAGAAAACTGTGACTGTTACTGAACAAAAATGTAATTCAGTTTTCAATGTTTGAGACGAAGACGAAACTGCAGCATTTAAAAACGACTCTGAAGACTTCAGTGACTTTTATGTCACTTCCTTGTTCTTCTAATAAAGTATTGGACCCAATAAATTAAGTGTATTTTAAATCACAAGACATTTTCTGTTAAAGCACTTATTTTTTAAATATTAATTATTTTCAATCATATATCTCGGTTATGGTTAGTCCTACATGAAAAATGCAAATAACTATTTTATAGGAAATTTTATCAGCTTGAATTTTAGTAAAAAGATAAAAATTGACAGGAGTAACTGTTTTCGAGATATAAGCAAGAAACCAAAACACTGTTAACTTAATTAAGCGTTTGCATATAAGCAAATTTAGTACTATTAGTATTATTATTATTAATGTTATTGTTATTAATATGACAACTAAAGACAACTCTGAAACCTTTAGTGACTTTTATGTCTTTTCCTTTTTCCTCTACTAAAGTGTTAGACACAATTAAATTAGTTTAATTTCAGTTTTTCAAACATTTTATTTTAAAGCAAATTTTTGTTAAAAATTATTTATATCCAACTCTATAACTCGCTTATGGTTGGTCCTACAAGAAAAATGCAAATAACTATTTTGTAGGAAATTTTATCAGCTTTAATTTTGAAAAAAAGACAAAAATTTATAGGAGTAACTGTTTTCGAGATATAAGCAAGAAACCAAAAAACTGTTACCTTAATAAAGCGCTTGCATATAAGCAGATTTAGTACTATTAGTATTATTATTATTAATGTTATTGTTATTAATATGACGACTAAAAACGATTCTGAAGACTTTGGTGACTTTTATGTCTTTTTCTTTTTTCTCTACTAAAGTGTTAGACATAATTAATTTAGTTTAATTTCAGTATTTCAAACATTTTATTTTTAAGCAAGTTTTTGTTAAATATTATTTATATCCAACTTTATAACTCGCTTATGGTTGGTCCCACAAGAAAAATGCAAATAACTATTTTGTAGGAAATGTTATCAGCTTTAATTTTGAAAGAAAGATAAAAATTGATAGGAGTAACTGTTTTCGAGATATGAGCAAGAAACCAAAACACTGTTACCTTAATTAAGCGTTTGCATATAAGCAAATTTAGTACTATTAGTATTATTATTATTAATGTTATTGTTATTAATATGACGATTAAAGACAACTTTGAAACCTTTAGTGACTTTTATGTCTTCTTCTTTTTCCTCTACTAAAGTGTTAGACACAATTAAATTAGTTTAATTTCAGTTTTTCAAACATTTTATTTTAAAGCAAATTTTTGTTAAATATTATTTATATCCAACTCTATAACTCGCTTATGGTTGGTCCTACAAGAAAAATGCAAATATTTATTTTGTAGGAAATTTTATCAGCTTTAATTTTGACAGAAAGATAAAAATTGATAGGAGTAACTGTTTTCGAGATATAAGCAAAAAACCAATAAGAAAACTGTGACTGTTACTGAACAAAAATGTAATTCAGTTTTCAATGTTTGAGACGAAGACGAAACTGCAGCATTTAAAAACGACTCTGAAGACTTCAGTGACTTTTATGTCACTTCCTTTTTCTTCTAATAAAGTATTGGACCCAATAAATTAAGTGTATTTTAAATCACAAGACATTTTCTGTTAAAGCACTTTTTTTTTAAATATTAATTATTTTCATTCATATATCTCGCTTATGGTTAGTCCTACATGAAAAATGCAAATAACTATTTTATAGGAAATTTTATCAGCTTGAATTTTAGTAAAAAGATAAAAATTGATAGGAGTAACTGTTTTCGAGATATAAGCAAGAAACCAAAACACTGTTACCTTAATTAAGCGTTTGCATATAAGCAAATTTAGTACTATTAGTATTATTATTATTAATGTTATTGTTATTAATATGACAACTAAAGACAACTCTGAAACCTTTAGTGACTTTTATGTCTTTTCCTTTTTCCTCTACTAAAGTGTTAGACACAATTAAATTAGTTTAATTTCAGTTTTTCAAACATTTTATTTTAAAGCAAATTTTTGTTAAAAATTATTTATATCCAACTCTATAACTCGCTTATGGTTGGTCCTACAAGAAAAATGCAAATAACTATTTTGTAGGAAATTTTATCAGCTTTAATTTTGACAGAAAGATAAAAATTGATAGGAGTAACTGTTTTCGAGATATAAGCAAAAAACCAATAAGAAAACTGTGACTGTTACTGAACAAAAATGTAATTCAGTTTTCAATGTTGGAGACGAAGACGAAACTGCAGCATTTAAAAACGACTCTGAAGACTTCAGTGACTTTTATGTCATTTCCTTTTTCTTCTAATAAAGTATTGGACCCAATAAATTAAGTGTATTTTAAATCACAAGACATTTTCTGTTAAAGAACTTTTTTTTTAAATATTAATTATTTTCAATCATATATCTCGCTTATGGTTAGTCCTACATGAAAAATGCAAATAACTATTTTATAGGAAATTTTATCAGCTTGAATTTTAGTAAAAAGATAAAAATTGATAGGAGTAACTGTTTTCGAGATATAAGCAAGAAACCAAAACACTGTTACCTTAATTAAGCGTTTGCATATAAGCAAATTTAGTACTATTAGTATTATTATTATTAATGTTATTGTTATTAATATGACAACTAAAGACAACTCTGAAACCTTTAGTGACTTTTATGTCTTTTCCTTTTTCCTCTACTAAAGTGTTAGACACAATTAAATTAGTTTAATTTCAGTTTTTCAAACATTTTATTTTAAAGCAAATTTTTGTTAAAAAGTATTTATATCCAACTCTATAACTCGCTTATGGTTGGTCCTACAAGAAAAATGCAAATAACTATTTTGTAGGAAATTTTATCAGCTTTAATTTTGAAATAAAGACAAAAATTTATAGGAGTAACTGTTTTCGAGATATAAGCAAGAAACCAAAAAACTGTTACCTTAATAAAGCGCTTGCATATAAGCAGATTTAGTACTATTAGTAATATTATTATTAATGTTATTGTTATTAATATGACGACTAAAAACGATTCTGAAGACTTTGGTGACTTTTATGTCTTTTTCTTTTTTCTCTACTAAAGTGTTAGACACAATTAATTTAGTTTAATTTCAGTATTTCAAACATTTTATTTTTAAGCAAGTTTTTGTTAAATATTATTTATATCCAACTTTATAACTCGCTTATGGTTGGTCCCACAAGAAAAATGCAAATAACTATTTTGTAGGAAATGTTATCAGCTTTAATTTTGAAAGAAAGATAAAAATTGATAGGAGTAACTGTTTTCGAGATATGAGCAAGAAACCAAAACACTGTTACCTTAATTAAGCGTTTGCATATAAGCAAATTTAGTACTATTAGTATTATTATTATTAATGTTATTGTTATTAATATGACGATTAAAGACAACTTTGAAACCTTTAGTGACTTTTATGTCTTCTTCTTTTTCCTCTACTAAAGTGTTAGACACAATTAAATTAGTTTAATTTCAGTTTTTCAAACATTTTATTTTAAAGCAAATTTTTGTTAAATATTATTTATATCCAACTCTATAACTCGCTTATGGTTGGTCCTACAAGAAAAATGCAAATATTTATTTTGTAGGAAATTTTATCAGCTTTAATTTTGACAGAAAGATAAAAATTGATAGGAGTAACTGTTTTCGAGATATAAGCAAAAAACCAATAAGAAAACTGTGACTGTTACTGAACAAAAATGTAATTCAATTTTCAATGTTTGAGACGAAGACGAAACTGCAGCATTTAAAAACGACTCTGAAGACTTCAGTGACTTTTATGTCACTTCCTTGTTCTTCTAATAAAGTATTGGACCCAATAAATTAAGTGTATTTTAAATCACAAGACATTTTCTGTTAAAGCACTTATTTTTTAAATATTAATTATTTTCAATCATATATCTCGGTTATGGTTAGTCCTACATGAAAAATGCAAATAACTATTTTATAGGAAATTTTATCAGCTTGAATTTTAGTAAAAAGATAAAAATTGACAGGAGTAACTGTTTTCGAGATATAAGCAAGAAACCAAAACACTGTTAACTTAATTAAGCGTTTGCATATAAGCAAATTTAGTACTATTAGTATTATTATTATTAATGTTATTGTTATTAATATGACAACTAAAGACAACTCTGAAACCTTTAGTGACTTTTATGTCTTTTCCTTTTTCCTCTACTAAAGTGTTAGACACAATTAATTTAGTTTAATTTCAGTTTTTCAAACATTTTATTTTAAAGCAAATTTTTGTTAAAAATTATTTATATCCAACTCTATAACTCGCTTATGGTTGGTCCTACAAGAAAAATGCAAATAACTATTTTGTAGGAAATTTTATCAGCTTTAATTTTGAAAAAAAGACAAAAATTTATAGGAGTAACTGTTTTCGAGATATAAGCAAGAAACCAAAAAACTGTTACCTTAATAAAGCGCTTGCATATAAGCAGATTTAGTACTATTAGTATTATTATTATTAATGTTATTGTTATTAATATGACGACTAAAAACGATTCTGAAGACTTTGGTGACTTTTATGTCTTTTTCTTTTTTCTCTACTAAAGTGTTAGACATAATTAATTTAGTTTAATTTCAGTATTTCAAACATTTTATTTTTAAGCAAGTTTTTGTTAAATATTATTTATATCCAACTTTATAACTCGCTTATGGTTGGTCCCACAAGAAAAATGCAAATAACTATTTTGTAGGAAATGTTATCAGCTTTAATTTTGAAAGAAAGATAAAAATTGATAGGAGTAACTGTTTTCGAGATATGAGCAAGAAACCAAAACACTGTTACCTTAATTAAGCGTTTGCATATAAGCAAATTTAGTACTATTAGTATTATTATTATTAATGTTATTGTTATTAATATGACGATTAAAGACAACTTTGAAACCTTTAGTGACTTTTATGTCTTCTTCTTTTTCCTCTACTAAAGTGTTAGACACAATTAAATTAGTTTAATTTCAGTTTTTCAAACATTTTATTTTAAAGCAAATTTTTGTTAAATATTATTTATATCCAACTCTATAACTCGCTTATGGTTGGTCCTACAAGAAAAATGCAAATATTTATTTTGTAGGAAATTTTATCAGCTTTAATTTTGACAGAAAGATAAAAATTGATAGGAGTAACTGTTTTCGAGATATAAGCAAAAAACCAATAAGAAAACTGTGACTGTTACTGAACAAAAATGTAATTCAGTTTTCAATGTTTGAGACGAAGACGAAACTGCAGCATTTAAAAACGACTCTGAAGACTTCAGTGACTTTTATGTCACTTCCTTTTTCTTCTAATAAAGTATTGGACCCAATAAATTAAGTGTATTTTAAATCACAAGACATTTTCTGTTAAAGCACTTTTTTTTTAAATATTAATTATTTTCAATCATATATCTCGCTTATGGTTAGTCCTACATGAAAAATGCAAATAACTATTTTATAGGAAATTTTATCAGCTTGAATTTTAGTAAAAAGATAAAAATTGATAGGAGTAACTGTTTTCGAGATATAAGCAAGAAACCAAAACACTGTTACCTTAATTAAGCGTTTGCATATAAGCAAATTTAGTACTATTAGTATTATTATTATTAATGTTATTGTTATTAATATGACAACTAAAGACAACTCTGAAACCTTTAGTGACTTTTATGTCTTTTCCTTTTTCCTCTACTAAAGTGTTAGACACAATTAAATTAGTTTAATTTCAGTTTTTCAAACATTTTATTTTAAAGCAAATTTTTGTTAAAAATTATTTATATCCAACTCTATAACTCGCTTATGGTTGGTCCTACAAGAAAAATGCAAATAACTATTTTGTAGGAAATTTTATCAGCTTTAATTTTGACAGAAAGATAAAAATTGATAGGAGTAACTGTTTTCGAGATATAAGCAAAAAACCAATAAGAAAACTGTGACTGTTACTGAACAAAAATGTAATTCAGTTTTCAATGTTGGAGACGAAGACGAAACTGCAGCATTTAAAAACGACTCTGAAGACTTCAGTGACTTTTATGTCATTTCCTTTTTCTTCTAATAAAGTATTGGACCCAATAAATTAAGTGTATTTTAAATCACAAGACATTTTCTGTTAAAGAACTTTTTTTTTAAATATTAATTATTTTCAATCATATATCTCGCTTATGGTTAGTCCTACATGAAAAATGCAAATAACTATTTTATAGGAAATTTTATCAGCTTGAATTTTAGTAAAAAGATAAAAATTGATAGGAGTAACTGTTTTCGAGATATAAGCAAGAAACCAAAACACTGTTACCTTAATTAAGCGTTTGCATATAAGCAAATTTAGTACTATTAGTATTATTATTATTAATGTTATTGTTATTAATATGACAACTAAAGACAACTCTGAAACCTTTAGTGACTTTTATGTCTTTTCCTTTTTCCTCTACTAAAGTGTTAGACACAATTAAATTAGTTTAATTTCAGTTTTTCAAACATTTTATTTTAAAGCAAATTTTTGTTAAAAATTATTTATATCCAACTCTATAACTCGCTTATGGTTGGTCCTACAAGAAAAATGCAAATAACTATTTTGTAGGAAATTTTATCAGCTTTAATTTTGAAAAAAAGACAAAAATTCATAGGAGTAACTGTTTTCGAGATATAAGCAAGAAACCAAAAAACTGTTACCTTAATAAAGCGCTTGCATATAAGCAGATTTAGTACTATTAGTATTATTATTATTTATAATGTTATTGTTATTAATATGACGACTAAAAACGATTTTGAAGACTTTGGTGACTTTTATGTCTTTTTCTTTTTTCTCTACTAAAGTGTTAGACACAATTAATTTAGTTTAATTTCAGTATTTCAAACATTTTATTTTTAAGCAAGTTTTTGTTAAATATTATTTATATCCAACTTTATAACTCGCTTACGGTTGGTCCTACAAGAAAAATGCAAATAACTATTTTGTAGGAAATGTTATCAGCTTTAATTTTGAAAGAAAGATAAAAATTGATAGGAGTAACTGTTTTCGAGATATAAGCAAAAAACCAATGTAAAAACTGTTACCGTTTCAGAACAAAAATGTAATTCAGTTTTCAATGTTTGAGACGAAGACGAAAATGCAGCATTTAAAATCGACTCTGAAGACTTCAGTGACTTATATGTCACCCCCTTTTTTTCTAATAAAGTATTGGACCTAATAAATTAAGTGTATTTTAAATCACAAGACATTTTCTGTTAAAGCACTTCTTTTTTAAATATTAATTATTTTCAATCTTATATCTCGCTTATGGTTAGTCCTACATAAAAAATGCAAATAACTATTTTGTAGGAAATTTTATCAGCTTGAATTTTAGCAAAAAGATAAAAGTTGATAGGAGTAACTGTTTTCGAGATATGAGCAAGAAACCAAAACACTGTTACCTTAATTAAGCGTTTGCATATTAGCAAATTTAGTACTATTAGTATTATTATTATTAATGTTATTGTTATTAATATGACGATTAAAGACAACTTTGAAACCTTTAGTGACTTTTATGTCTTCTTCTTTTTCCTCTACTAAAGTGTTAGACACAATTAAATTAGTTTAATTTCAGTTTTTCAAACATTTTATTTTAAAGCAAATTTTTGTTAAATATTATTTATATCCAACTCTATAACTCGCTTATGGTTGGTCGTACAAGAAAAATGCAAATAACTATTTTGTAGGAAATTTTATCAGCTTTAATTTTGAAAGAAAGATAAAAATTGATAGGAGTAACTGTTTTCGAGATATAAGCAAAAAACCAATAAGAAAACTGTGACTGTTACTGAACAAAAATGTAATTCGGTTTTCAATGTTTGAGACGAAGACGAAACTGCAGCATTTAAAAACGACTCTGAAGACTTCAGTGACTTTTATGTCACTTCCTTTTTCTTCTAATAAAGTATTGGACCCAATAAATTAAGTGTATTTTAAATCACAAGACATTTTCTGTTAAAGCACTTTTTTTTTAAATATTAATTATTTTCAATCATATATCTCGCTTATGGTTAGTCCTACATGAAAAATGCAAATAACTATTTTGTAGGAAATTTTATCAGCTTGAATTTTAGTAAAAAGATAAAAATTGATAGGAGTAACTGTTTTCGAGATATAAGCAAGAAACCAAAACACTGTTACCTTAATTAAGCGTTTGCATATAAGCAAATTTAGAACTATTAGTATTATTATTATTAATGTTATTGTTATTAATATGACAACTAAAGACAACTCTGAAACCTTTAGTGACTTTTATGTCTTTTCGTTTTTTCTCTACTAAAGTGTTAGACACAGTAAAATTAGTTTAATTTCAGTTTTTCAAACATTTTATTTTAAAGCAAATTTTTGTTAAATATTATTTATATCCAACTCTATAACTCGCTTATGGTTGGTCCTACAAGAAAAATGCAAATAACTATTTTGTAGAATATTTTATCAGCTTTGATTTTGAAAGAAAGACAAAAATTCATAGGAGTAACTGTTTTCGAGATATAAGCAAGAAACAAAAAACTGTTACCTTAATAAAGCGCTTGCATATAAGCAGATTTAGTACTATTAGTATTATTATTATTAATGTTATTATTATTAAAATGACGACTAAAAACGATTCTGAAGACTTTGGTGACTTTTATGTCTTTTTCTTTTTTCTCTACTAAAGTGTTAGACACAATTAATTTAGTTTAATTTCAGTATTTCAAACATTTTATTTTTAAGCAAGTTTTTGTTAAATATTATTTATATCCAACTTTATAACTCGCTTATGGTTGGTCCTACAAGAAAAATGCAAATAACTATTTTGTAGGAAATGTTATCAGCTTTAATTTTGAAAGAAAGATAAAAATTGATAGGAGTAACTGTTTTCGAGATATAAGCAAAAAACCAAAGTAAAAACTGTTACCGTTTCAGAACAAAAATATAATTCAGTTTTCAATGTTTGAGACGAAGACGAAACTGCAGCATTTAAAAACGACTCTGAAGACTTCAGTGACTTTTATGTCACTTCCTTTTTCTTCTAATAAAGTATTGGACCCAATAAATTAAGTGTATTTTAAATCACAAGACATTTTCTGTTAAAGCACTTTTTTTTTAAATATTAATTATTTTCAATCATATATCTCGCTTATGGTTAGTCCTACATGAAAAATGCAAATAACTATTTTATAGGAAATTTTATCAGCTTGAATTTTAGTAAAAAGATAAAAATTGATAGGAGTAACTGTTTTCGAGATATAAGCAAGAAACCAAAACACTGTTACCTTAATTAAGCGTTTGCATATAAGCAAATTTAGTACTATTAGTATTATTATTATTAATGTTATTGTTATTAATATGACAACTAAAGACAACTCTGAAACCTTTAGTGACTTTTATGTCTTTTCCTTTTTCCTCTACTAAAGTGTTAGACACAATTAAATTAGTTTAATTTCAGTTTTTCAAACATTTTATTTTAAAGCAAATTTTTGTTAAAAATTATTTATATCTAACTCTATAACTCGCTTATGGTTGGTCCTACAAGAAAAATGCAAATAACTATTTTGTAGGAAATTTTATCAGCTTTGATTTTGAAAAAAAGGCAAAAATTCATAGGAGTAACTGTTTTCGAGATATAAGCAAGAAACCAAAAAACTGTTACCTTAATAAAGCGCTTGCATATAAGCAGATTTAGTACTATTAGTATTATTATTATTAATGTTATTGTTATTAATATGACGACTAAAAACGATTTTGAAGACTTTGGTGACTTTTATGTCTTTTTCTTTTTTCTCTACTAAAGTGTTAGACACAATTAATTTAGTTTAATTTCAGTATTTCAAACATTTTATTTTTAAGCAAGTTTTTGTTAAATATTATTTATATCTAACTTTATAACTCGCTTATGGTTGGTCCTACAAGAAAAATGCAAATAACTATTTTGTAGAATATTTTATCAGCTTTAATTTTGAAAGAAAGACAAAAATTCATAGGAGTAACTGTTTTCGAGATATAAGCAAGAAACCAAAAAACTGTTACCTTAATAAAGCGCTTGCATATAAGCAGATTTAGTACTATTAGTATTATTATTATTAATGTTATTGTTATTAATATGACGACTAAAAACGATTCTGAAGACTTTGGTGACTTTTATGTCTTTTTCTTTTTTCTCTACTAAAGTGTTAGACACAATTAATTTAGTTTAATTTCAGTATTTCAAACATTTTGTTTTTAAGCAAGTTTTTGTTAAATATTATTTATATCCAACTTTATAACTCGCTTATGGTTGGTCCTACAAGAAAAATGCAAATAACTATTTTGTAGGAAATGTTATCAGCTTTAATTTTGAAAGAAAGATAAAAATTGATAGGAGTAACTGTTTTCGAGATATAAGCAAAAAATCAAAGTAAAAACTGTTACCGTTTCAGAACAAAAATATAATTCAGTTTTCAATGTTTGAGACGAAGACGAAACTGCAGCATTTAAAAACGACTCTGAAGACTTCAGTGACTTTTATGTCACTTCCTTTTTCTTCTAATAAAGTATTGGACCCAATAAATTAAGTGTATTTTAAATCACAAGACATTTTCTGTTAAAGCACTTTTTTTTTAAATATTAATTATTTTCAATCATATATCTCGCTTATGGTTAGTCCTACATGAAAAATGCAAATAACTATTTTATAGGAAATTTTATCAGCTTGAATTTTAGTAAAAAGATAAAAATTGATAGGAGTAACTGTTTTCGAGATATAAGCAAGAAACCAAAACACTGTTACCTTAATTAAGCGTTTGCATATAAGCAAATTTAGTACTATTAGTATTATTATTATTAATGTTATTGTTATTAATATGACAACTAAAGACAACTCTGAAACCTTTAGTGACTTTTATGTCTTTTCCTTTTTCCTCTACTAAAGTGTTAGACACAATTAAATTAGTTTAATTTCAGTTTTTCAAACATTTTATTTTAAAGCAAATTTTTGTTAAAAATTATTTATATCCAACTCTATAACTCGCTTATGGTTGGTCCTACAAGAAAAATGCAAATAACTATTTTGTAGGAAATTTTATCAGCTTTAATTTTGAAAAAAAGACAAAAATTCATAGGAGTAACTGTTTTCGAGATATAAGCAAGAAACCAAAAAACTGTTACCTTAATAAAGCGCTTGCATATAAGCAGATTTAGTACTATTAGTATTATTATTATTAATGTTATTGTTATTAATATGACGACTAAAAACGATTTTGAAGACTTTGGTGACTTTTATGTCTTTTTCTTTTTTCTCTACTAAAGTGTTAGACACAATTAATTTAGTTTAATTTCAGTATTTCAAACATTTTGTTTTTAAGCAAGTTTTTGTTAAATATTATTTATATCTAACTTTATAACTCGCTTATGGTTGGTTCTACAAGAAAAATGCAAATAACTATTTTGTAGGAAATGTTATCAGCTTTAATTTTGAAAGAAAGATAAAAATTGATAGGAGTAACTGTTTTCGAGATATAAGCAAGAAACCAATGTAAAAACTGTTACCGTTTCAGAACAAAAATGTAATTCAGTTTTCAATGTTTGAGACGAAGACGAAAATGCAGCATTTAAAATCGACTCTGAAGACTTCAGTGACTTATATGTCACCCCCTTTTTTTCTAATAAAGTATTGGACCTAATAAATTAAGTGTATTTTAAATCACAAGACATTTTCTGTTAAAGCACTTCTTTTTTAAATATTAATTATTTTCAATCTTATATCTCGCTTATGGTTAGTCCTACATAAAAAATGCAAATAATTATTTTGTAGGAAATTTTATCAGCTTGAATTTTAGTAAAAAGATAAAAGTTGATAGGAGTAACTGTTTTCGAGATATGAGCAAGAAACCAAAACACTGTTACCTTAATTAAGCGTTTGCATATTAGCAAATTTAGTACTATTAGTATTATTATTATTAATGTTATTGTTATTAATATGACGATTAAAGACAACTTTGAAACCTTTAGTGACTTTTATGTCTTCTTCTTTTTCCTCTACTAAAGTGTTAGACACAATTAAATTAGTTTAATTTCAGTTTTTCAAACATTTTATTTTAAAGCAAATTTTTGTTAAATATTATTTATATCCAACTCTATAACTCGCTTATGGTTGGTCGTACAAGAAAAATGCAAATAACTATTTTGTAGGAAATTTTATCAGCTTTAATTTTGAAAGAAAGATAAAAATTGATAGGAGTAACTGTTTTCGAGATATAAGCAAAAAACCAATAAGAAAACTGTGACTGTTACTGAACAAAAATGTAATTCGGTTTTCAATGTTTGAGACGAAGACGAAACTGCAGCATTTAAAAACGACTCTGAAGACTTCAGTGACTTTTATGTCACTTCCTTTTTCTTCTAATAAAGTATTGGACCCAATAAATTAAGTGTATTTTAAATCACAAGACATTTTCTGTTAAAGCACTTTTTTTTTAAATATTAATTATTTTCAATCATATATCTCGCTTATGGTTAGTCCTACATGAAAAATGCAAATAACTATTTTGTAGGAAATTTTATCAGCTTGAATTTTAGTAAAAAGATAAAAATTGATAGAAGTAACTGTTTTCGAGATATAAGCAAGAAACCAAAACACTGTTACCTTAATTAAGCGTTTGCATATAAGCAAATTTAGAACTATTAGTATTATTATTATTAATGTTATTGTTATTAATATGACAACTAAAGACAACTCTGAAACCTTTAGTGACTTTTATGTCTTTTCGTTTTTTCTCTACTAAAGTGTTAGACACAGTAAAATTAGTTTAATTTCAGTTTTTCAAACATTTTATTTTAAAGCAAATTTTTGTTAAATATTATTTATATCCAACTCTATAACTCGCTTATGGTTGGTCCTACAAGAAAAATGCAAATAACTATTTTGTAGAATATTTTATCAGCTTTGATTTTGAAAGAAAGACAAAAATTCATAGGAGTAACTGTTTTCGAGATATAAGCAAGAAACCAAAAAACTGTTACCTTAATAAAGCGCTTGCATATAAGCAGATTTAGTACTATTAGTATTATTATTATTAATGTTATTGTTATTAATATGACGACTAAAAACGATTCTGAAGACTTTGGTGACTTTTATGTCTTTTTCTTTTTTCTCTCCTAAAGTGTTAGACACAATTAATTTAGTTTAATTTCAGTATTTCAAACATTTTATTTTTAAGCAAGTTTTTGTTAAATATTATTTATATCCAACTTTATAACTCGCTTATGGTTGGTCCTACAAGAAAAATGCAAATAACTATTTTGTAGGAAATGTTATCAGCTTTAATTTTGAAAGAAAGATAAAAATTGATAGGAGTAACTGTTTTCGAGATATAAGCAAAAAACCAAAGTAAAAACTGTTACCGTTTCAGAACAAAAATATAATTCAGTTTTCAATGTTTGAGACGAAGACGAAAATGCAGCATTTAAAATCGACTCTGAAGACTTCAGTGACTTATATGTCACCCCCTTTTTTTCTAATAAAGTATTGGACCTAATAAATTAAGTGTATTTTAAATCACAAGACATTTTCTGTTAAAGCACTTCTTTTTTAAATATTAATTATTTTCAATCTTATATCTCGCTTATGGTTAGTCCTACATAAAAAATGCAAATAATTATTTTGTAGGAAATTTTATCAGCTTGAATTTTAGTAAAAAGATAAAAATTGATAGGAGTAACTGTTTTCGAGATATGAGCAAGAAACCAAAACACTGTTACCTTAATTAAGCGTTTGCATATAAGCAAATTTAGTACTATTAGTATTATTATTATTAATGTTATTGTTATTAATATGACGATTAAAGACAACTTTGAAACCTTTAGTGACTTTTATGTCTTCTTCTTTTTCCTCTACTAAAGTGTTAGACACAATTAAATTAGTTTAATTTCAGTTTTTCAAACATTTTATTTTAAAGCAAATTTTTGTTAAATATTATTTATATCCAACTCTATAACTCGCTTATGGTTGGTCCTACAAGAAAAATGCAAATAACTATTTTGTAGGAAATTTTATCAGCTTTAATTTTGAAAAAAAGATAAAAATTGATAGGAGTAACTGTTTTCGAGATATAAGCAAGAAACCAAAAAACTGTTACCTTAATAAAGCGCTTGCATATAAGCAGATTTAGTACTATTAGTATTATTATTAATAATGTTATTGTTATTAATATGACGACTAAAAACGATTCTGAAGACTTTGGTGACTTTTATGTCTTTTTCTTTTTTCTCTACTAAAGTGTTAGACTCAATTAATTTAGTTTAATTTAGGTTTTTCAAACATTTTATTTAAAGCAAATTTTTGTTAATTATTATTTATATCCAACTCTATAACTCGCTTATGGTTGGTTCTACAAGAAAAATGCAAACAACTATTTTGTAGGAAGCTTTATCAGCTTTAATTTTAAAAGAAAGATAAAAATTGATAGGAGTAACTGTTTTCGAGATATAAGCAAAAAACCAATAAGAAAACTGTAACAGTTACTGAACAAAAATGTAATTCAGTTTTCAATGTTTGAGACGAAGACGAAAATGCAGCATTTACAAACGACTCTAAAGACTTCAGTGACCTTTCTGTCACCTCTTTTTTCTTCTAATAAAGTATTGGACCCAATAAATTAAGTGTATTTTAAATCACAAGACATTTTCTGTTGAAGCACTTTTTTTTAAATTTTAATTATTTTCAAACTTATATCTCGCTTATGGTTAGTCCTACATTAAAAATGCAATTAACTATTTTGTAGGAAATGTTATCAGCTTTAATTTTGAAAGAAAGATAAAAATTGATAGGAGTAACTGTTTTCGAGATATAAGCAAAAAACCAATGTAAAAACTGTTACCGTTTCAGAACAAAAATGTAATTCAGTTTTCAATGTTTGAGACGAAGACGAAAATGCAGCATTTAAAATCGACTCTGAAGACTTCAGTGACTTATATGTCACCCCCTTTTTTTCTAATAAAGTATTGGACCTAATAAATTAAGTGTATTTTAAATCACAAGACATTTTCTGTTAAAGCACTTCTTTTTTAAATATTAATTATTTTCAATCTTATATCTCGCTTATGGTTAGTCCTACATAAAAAATGCAAATAACTATTTTGTAGGAAATTTTATCAGCTTGAATTTTAGCAAAAAGATAAAAGTTGATAGGAGTAACTGTTTTCGAGATATGAGCAAGAAACCAAAACACTGTTACCTTAATTAAGCGTTTGCATATTAGCAAATTTAGTACTATTAGTATTATTATTATTAATGTTATTGTTATTAATATGACGATTAAAGACAACTTTGAAACCTTTAGTGACTTTTATGTCTTCTTCTTTTTCCTCTACTAAAGTGTTAGACACAATTAAATTAGTTTAATTTCAGTTTTTCAAACATTTTATTTTAAAGCAAATTTTTGTTAAATATTATTTATATCCAACTCTATAACTCGCTTATGGTTGGTCGTACAAGAAAAATGCAAATAACTATTTTGTAGGAAATTTTATCAGCTTTAATTTTGAAAGAAAGATAAAAATTGATAGGAGTAACTGTTTTCGAGATATAAGCAAAAAACCAATAAGAAAACTGTGACTGTTACTGAACAAAAATGTAATTCGGTTTTCAATGTTTGAGACGAAGACGAAACTGCAGCATTTAAAAACGACTCTGAAGACTTCAGTGACTTTTATGTCACTTCCTTTTTCTTCTAATAAAGTATTGGACCCAATAAATTAAGTGTATTTTAAATCACAAGACATTTTCTGTTAAAGCACTTTTTTTTTAAATATTAATTATTTTCAATCATATATCTCGCTTATGGTTAGTCCTACATGAAAAATGCAAATAACTATTTTGTAGGAAATTTTATCAGCTTGAATTTTAGTAAAAAGATAAAAATTGATAGGAGTAACTGTTTTCGAGATATAAGCAAGAAACCAAAACACTGTTACCTTAATTAAGCGTTTGCATATAAGCAAATTTAGAACTATTAGTATTATTATTATTAATGTTATTGTTATTAATATGACAACTAAAGACAACTCTGAAACCTTTAGTGACTTTTATGTCTTTTCGTTTTTTCTCTACTAAAGTGTTAGACACAGTAAAATTAGTTTAATTTCAGTTTTTCAAACATTTTATTTTAAAGCAAATTTTTGTTAAATATTATTTATATCCAACTCTACAACTCGCTTATGGTTGGTCGTACAAGAAAAATGCAAATAACTATTTTGTAGGAAATTTTATCAGCTTTAATTTTGAAAGAAAGATAAAAATTGATAGGAGTAACTGTTTTCGAGATATAAGCAAAAAACCAATAAGAAAACTGTGACTGTTACTGAACAAAAATGTAATTCGGTTTTCAATGTTTGAGACGAAGACGAAACTGCAGCATTTAAAAACGACTCTGAAGACTTCAGTGACTTTTATGTCACTTCCTTTTTCTTCTAATAAAGTATTGGACCCAATAAATTAAGTGTATTTTAAATCACAAGACATTTTCTGTTAAAGCACTTTTTTTTTAAATATTAATTATTTTCAATCATATATCTCGCTTATGGTTAGTCCTACATGAAAAATGCAAATAACTATTTTGTAGGAAATTTTATCAGCTTGAATTTTAGTAAAAAGATAAAAATTGATAGAAGTAACTGTTTTCGAGATATAAGCAAGAAACCAAAACACTGTTACCTTAATTAAGCGTTTGCATATAAGCAAATTTAGAACTATTAGTATTATTATTATTAATGTTATTGTTATTAATATGACAACTAAAGACAACTCTGAAACCTTTAGTGACTTTTATGTCTTTTCGTTTTTTCTCTACTAAAGTGTTAGACACAGTAAAATTAGTTTAATTTCAGTTTTTCAAACATTTTATTTTAAAGCAAATTTTTGTTAAATATTATTTATATCCAACTCTATAACTCGCTTATGGTTGGTCCTACAAGAAAAATGCAAATAACTATTTTGTAGAATATTTTATCAGCTTTGATTTTGAAAGAAAGACAAAAATTCATAGGAGTAACTGTTTTCGAGATATAAGCAAGAAACCAAAAAACTGTTACCTTAATAAAGCGCTTGCATATAAGCAGATTTAGTACTATTAGTATTATTATTATTAATGTTATTGTTATTAATATGACGACTAAAAACGATTCTGAAGACTTTGGTGACTTTTATGTCTTTTTCTTTTTTCTCTCCTAAAGTGTTAGACACAATTAATTTAGTTTAATTTCAGTATTTCAAACATTTTATTTTTAAGCAAGTTTTTGTTAAATATTATTTATATCCAACTTTATAACTCGCTTATGGTTGGTCCTACAAGAAAAATGCAAATAACTATTTTGTAGGAAATGTTATCAGCTTTAATTTTGAAAGAAAGATAAAAATTGATAGGAGTAACTGTTTTCGAGATATAAGCAAAAAACCAAAGTAAAAACTGTTACCGTTTCAGAACAAAAATATAATTCAGTTTTCAATGTTTGAGACGAAGACGAAAATGCAGCATTTAAAATCGACTCTGAAGACTTCAGTGACTTATATGTCACCCCCTTTTTTTCTAATAAAGTATTGGACCTAATAAATTAAGTGTATTTTAAATCACAAGACATTTTCTGTTAAAGCACTTCTTTTTTAAATATTAATTATTTTCAATCTTATATCTCGCTTATGGTTAGTCCTACATAAAAAATGCAAATAATTATTTTGTAGGAAATTTTATCAGCTTGAATTTTAGTAAAAAGATAAAAATTGATAGGAGTAACTGTTTTCGAGATATGAGCAAGAAACCAAAACACTGTTACCTTAATTAAGCGTTTGCATATAAGCAAATTTAGTACTATTAGTATTATTATTATTAATGTTATTGTTATTAATATGACGATTAAAGACAACTTTGAAACCTTTAGTGACTTTTATGTCTTCTTCTTTTTCCTCTACTAAAGTGTTAGACACAATTAAATTAGTTTAATTTCAGTTTTTCAAACATTTTATTTTAAAGCAAATTTTTGTTAAATATTATTTATATCCAACTCTATAACTCGCTTATGGTTGGTCCTACAAGAAAAATGCAAATAACTATTTTGTAGGAAATTTTATCAGCTTTAATTTTGAAAAAAAGATAAAAATTGATAGGAGTAACTGTTTTCGAGATATAAGCAAGAAACCAAAAAACTGTTACCTTAATAAAGCGCTTGCATATAAGCAGATTTAGTACTATTAGTATTATTATTAATAATGTTATTGTTATTAATATGACGACTAAAAACGATTCTGAAGACTTTGGTGACTTTTATGTCTTTTTCTTTTTTCTCTACTAAAGTGTTAGACTCAATTAATTTAGTTTAATTTAGGTTTTTCAAACATTTTATTTAAAGCAAATTTTTGTTAATTATTATTTATATCCAACTCTATAACTCGCTTATGGTTGGTTCTACAAGAAAAATGCAAACAACTATTTTGTAGGAAGCTTTATCAGCTTTAATTTTAAAAGAAAGATAAAAATTGATAGGAGTAACTGTTTTCGAGATATAAGCAAAAAACCAATAAGAAAACTGTAACAGTTACTGAACAAAAATGTAATTCAGTTTTCAATGTTTGAGACGAAGACGAAAATGCAGCATTTACAAACGACTCTAAAGACTTCAGTGACCTTTCTGTCACCTCTTTTTTCTTCTAATAAAGTATTGGACCCAATAAATTAAGTGTATTTTAAATCACAAGACATTTTCTGTTGAAGCACTTTTTTTTAAATTTTAATTATTTTCAAACTTATATCTCGCTTATGGTTAGTCCTACATTAAAAATGCAATTAACTATTTTGTAGGAAATGTTATCAGCTTTAATTTTGAAAGAAAGATAAAAATTGATAGGAGTAACTGTTTTCGAGATATAAGCAAAAAACCAATGTAAAAACTGTTACCGTTTCAGAACAAAAATGTAATTCAGTTTTCAATGTTTGAGACGAAGACGAAAATGCAGCATTTAAAATCGACTCTGAAGACTTCAGTGACTTATATGTCACCCCCTTTTTTTCTAATAAAGTATTGGACCTAATAAATTAAGTGTATTTTAAATCACAAGACATTTTCTGTTAAAGCACTTCTTTTTTAAATATTAATTATTTTCAATCTTATATCTCGCTTATGGTTAGTCCTACATAAAAAATGCAAATAACTATTTTGTAGGAAATTTTATCAGCTTGAATTTTAGCAAAAAGATAAAAGTTGATAGGAGTAACTGTTTTCGAGATATGAGCAAGAAACCAAAACACTGTTACCTTAATTAAGCGTTTGCATATTAGCAAATTTAGTACTATTAGTATTATTATTATTAATGTTATTGTTATTAATATGACGATTAAAGACAACTTTGAAACCTTTAGTGACTTTTATGTCTTCTTCTTTTTCCTCTACTAAAGTGTTAGACACAATTAAATTAGTTTAATTTCAGTTTTTCAAACATTTTATTTTAAAGCAAATTTTTGTTAAATATTATTTATATCCAACTCTATAACTCGCTTATGGTTGGTCGTACAAGAAAAATGCAAATAACTATTTTGTAGGAAATTTTATCAGCTTTAATTTTGAAAGAAAGATAAAAATTGATAGGAGTAACTGTTTTCGAGATATAAGCAAAAAACCAATAAGAAAACTGTGACTGTTACTGAACAAAAATGTAATTCGGTTTTCAATGTTTGAGACGAAGACGAAACTGCAGCATTTAAAAACGACTCTGAAGACTTCAGTGACTTTTATGTCACTTCCTTTTTCTTCTAATAAAGTATTGGACCCAATAAATTAAGTGTATTTTAAATCACAAGACATTTTCTGTTAAAGCACTTTTTTTTTAAATATTAATTATTTTCAATCATATATCTCGCTTATGGTTAGTCCTACATGAAAAATGCAAATAACTATTTTGTAGGAAATTTTATCAGCTTGAATTTTAGTAAAAAGATAAAAATTGATAGGAGTAACTGTTTTCGAGATATAAGCAAGAAACCAAAACACTGTTACCTTAATTAAGCGTTTGCATATAAGCAAATTTAGAACTATTAGTATTATTATTATTAATGTTATTGTTATTAATATGACAACTAAAGACAACTCTGAAACCTTTAGTGACTTTTATGTCTTTTCGTTTTTTCTCTACTAAAGTGTTAGACACAGTAAAATTAGTTTAATTTCAGTTTTTCAAACATTTTATTTTAAAGCAAATTTTTGTTAAATATTATTTATATCCAACTCTATAACTCGCTTATGGTTGGTCCTACAAGAAAAATGCAAATAACTATTTTGTAGAATATTTTATCAGCTTTGATTTTGAAAGAAAGACAAAAATTCATAGGAGTAACTGTTTTCGAGATATAAGCAAGAAACAAAAAACTGTTACCTTAATAAAGCGCTTGCATATAAGCAGATTTAGTACTATTAGTATTATTATTATTAATGTTATTATTATTAAAATGACGACTAAAAACGATTCTGAAGACTTTGGTGACTTTTATGTCTTTTTCTTTTTTCTCTACTAAAGTGTTAGACACAATTAATTTAGTTTAATTTCAGTATTTCAAACATTTTATTTTTAAGCAAGTTTTTGTTAAATATTATTTATATCCAACTTTATAACTCGCTTATGGTTGGTCCTACAAGAAAAATGCAAATAACTATTTTGTAGGAAATGTTATCAGCTTTAATTTTGAAAGAAAGATAAAAATTGATAGGAGTAACTGTTTTCGAGATATAAGCAAAAAACCAAAGTAAAAACTGTTACCGTTTCAGAACAAAAATATAATTCAGTTTTCAATGTTTGAGACGAAGACGAAACTGCAGCATTTAAAAACGACTCTGAAGACTTCAGTGACTTTTATGTCACTTCCTTTTTCTTCTAATAAAGTATTGGACCCAATAAATTAAGTGTATTTTAAATCACAAGACATTTTCTGTTAAAGCACTTTTTTTTTAAATATTAATTATTTTCAATCATATATCTCGCTTATGGTTAGTCCTACATGAAAAATGCAAATAACTATTTTATAGGAAATTTTATCAGCTTGAATTTTAGTAAAAAGATAAAAATTGATAGGAGTAACTGTTTTCGAGATATAAGCAAGAAACCAAAACACTGTTACCTTAATTAAGCGTTTGCATATAAGCAAATTTAGTACTATTAGTATTATTATTATTAATGTTATTGTTATTAATATGACAACTAAAGACAACTCTGAAACCTTTAGTGACTTTTATGTCTTTTCCTTTTTCCTCTACTAAAGTGTTAGACACAATTAAATTAGTTTAATTTCAGTTTTTCAAACATTTTATTTTAAAGCAAATTTTTGTTAAAAATTATTTATATCTAACTCTATAACTCGCTTATGGTTGGTCCTACAAGAAAAATGCAAATAACTATTTTGTAGGAAATTTTATCAGCTTTAATTTTGAAAAAAAGGCAAAAATTCATAGGAGTAACTGTTTTCGAGATATAAGCAAGAAACCAAAAAACTGTTACCTTAATAAAGCGCTTGCATATAAGCAGATTTAGTACTATTAGTATTATTATTATTAATGTTATTGTTATTAATATGACGACTAAAAACGATTTTGAAGACTTTGGTGACTTTTATGTCTTTTTCTTTTTTCTCTACTAAAGTGTTAGACACAATTAATTTAGTTTAATTTCAGTATTTCAAACATTTTATTTTTAAGCAAGTTTTTGTTAAATATTATTTATATCTAACTTTATAACTCGCTTATGGTTGGTCCTACAAGAAAAATGCAAATAACTATTTTGTAGAATATTTTATCAGCTTTAATTTTGAAAGAAAGACAAAAATTCATAGGAGTAACTGTTTTCGAGATATAAGCAAGAAACCAAAAAACTGTTACCTTAATAAAGCGCTTGCATATAAGCAGATTTAGTACTATTAGTATTATTATTATTAATGTTATTGTTATTAATATGACGACTAAAAACGATTCTGAAGACTTTGGTGACTTTTATGTCTTTTTCTTTTTTCTCTACTAAAGTGTTAGACACAATTAATTTAGTTTAATTTCAGTATTTCAAACATTTTGTTTTTAAGCAAGTTTTTGTTAAATATTATTTATATCCAACTTTATAACTCGCTTATGGTTGGTCCTACAAGAAAAATGCAAATAACTATTTTGTAGGAAATGTTATCAGCTTTAATTTTGAAAGAAAGATAAAAATTGATAGGAGTAACTGTTTTCGAGATATAAGCAAAAAATCAAAGTAAAAACTGTTACCGTTTCAGAACAAAAATATAATTCAGTTTTCAATGTTTGAGACGAAGACGAAACTGCAGCATTTAAAAACGACTCTGAAGACTTCAGTGACTTTTATGTCACTTCCTTTTTCTTCTAATAAAGTATTGGACCCAATAAATTAAGTGTATTTTAAATCACAAGACATTTTCTGTTAAAGCACTTTTTTTTTAAATATTAATTATTTTCAATCATATATCTCGCTTATGGTTAGTCCTACATGAAAAATGCAAATAACTATTTTATAGGAAATTTTATCAGCTTGAATTTTAGTAAAAAGATAAAAATTGATAGGAGTAACTGTTTTCGAGATATAAGCAAGAAACCAAAACACTGTTACCTTAATTAAGCGTTTGCATATAAGCAAATTTAGTACTATTAGTATTATTATTATTAATGTTATTGTTATTAATATGACAACTAAAGACAACTCTGAAACCTTTAGTGACTTTTATGTCTTTTCCTTTTTCCTCTACTAAAGTGTTAGACACAATTAAATTAGTTTAATTTCAGTTTTTCAAACATTTTATTTTAAAGCAAATTTTTGTTAAAAATTATTTATATCCAACTCTATAACTCGCTTATGGTTGGTCCTACAAGAAAAATGCAAATAACTATTTTGTAGGAAATTTTATCAGCTTTAATTTTGAAAAAAAGACAAAAATTCATAGGAGTAACTGTTTTCGAGATATAAGCAAGAAACCAAAAAACTGTTACCTTAATAAAGCGCTTGCATATAAGCAGATTTAGTACTATTAGTATTATTATTATTAATGTTATTGTTATTAATATGACGACTAAAAACGATTTTGAAGACTTTGGTGACTTTTATGTCTTTTTCTTTTTTCTCTACTAAAGTGTTAGACACAATTAATTTAGTTTAATTTCAGTATTTCAAACATTTTGTTTTTAAGCAAGTTTTTGTTAAATATTATTTATATCTAACTTTATAACTCGCTTATGGTTGGTTCTACAAGAAAAATGCAAATAACTATTTTGTAGGAAATGTTATCAGCTTTAATTTTGAAAGAAAGATAAAAATTGATAGGAGTAACTGTTTTCGAGATATAAGCAAGAAACCAATGTAAAAACTGTTACCGTTTCAGAACAAAAATGTAATTCAGTTTTCAATGTTTGAGACGAAGACGAAAATGCAGCATTTAAAATCGACTCTGAAGACTTCAGTGACTTATATGTCACCCCCTTTTTTTCTAATAAAGTATTGGACCTAATAAATTAAGTGTATTTTAAATCACAAGACATTTTCTGTTAAAGCACTTCTTTTTTAAATATTAATTATTTTCAATCTTATATCTCGCTTATGGTTAGTCCTACATAAAAAATGCAAATAATTATTTTGTAGGAAATTTTATCAGCTTGAATTTTAGTAAAAAGATAAAAGTTGATAGGAGTAACTGTTTTCGAGATATGAGCAAGAAACCAAAACACTGTTACCTTAATTAAGCGTTTGCATATTAGCAAATTTAGTACTATTAGTATTATTATTATTAATGTTATTGTTATTAATATGACGATTAAAGACAACTTTGAAACCTTTAGTGACTTTTATGTCTTCTTCTTTTTCCTCTACTAAAGTGTTAGACACAATTAAATTAGTTTAATTTCAGTTTTTCAAACATTTTATTTTAAAGCAAATTTTTGTTAAATATTATTTATATCCAACTCTATAACTCGCTTATGGTTGGTCGTACAAGAAAAATGCAAATAACTATTTTGTAGGAAATTTTATCAGCTTTAATTTTGAAAGAAAGATAAAAATTGATAGGAGTAACTGTTTTCGAGATATAAGCAAAAAACCAATAAGAAAACTGTGACTGTTACTGAACAAAAATGTAATTCGGTTTTCAATGTTTGAGACGAAGACGAAACTGCAGCATTTAAAAACGACTCTGAAGACTTCAGTGACTTTTATGTCACTTCCTTTTTCTTCTAATAAAGTATTGGACCCAATAAATTAAGTGTATTTTAAATCACAAGACATTTTCTGTTAAAGCACTTTTTTTTTAAATATTAATTATTTTCAATCATATATCTCGCTTATGGTTAGTCCTACATGAAAAATGCAAATAACTATTTTGTAGGAAATTTTATCAGCTTGAATTTTAGTAAAAAGATAAAAATTGATAGAAGTAACTGTTTTCGAGATATAAGCAAGAAACCAAAACACTGTTACCTTAATTAAGCGTTTGCATATAAGCAAATTTAGAACTATTAGTATTATTATTATTAATGTTATTGTTATTAATATGACAACTAAAGACAACTCTGAAACCTTTAGTGACTTTTATGTCTTTTCGTTTTTTCTCTACTAAAGTGTTAGACACAGTAAAATTAGTTTAATTTCAGTTTTTCAAACATTTTATTTTAAAGCAAATTTTTGTTAAATATTATTTATATCCAACTCTATAACTCGCTTATGGTTGGTCCTACAAGAAAAATGCAAATAACTATTTTGTAGAATATTTTATCAGCTTTGATTTTGAAAGAAAGACAAAAATTCATAGGAGTAACTGTTTTCGAGATATAAGCAAGAAACCAAAAAACTGTTACCTTAATAAAGCGCTTGCATATAAGCAGATTTAGTACTATTAGTATTATTATTATTAATGTTATTGTTATTAATATGACGACTAAAAACGATTCTGAAGACTTTGGTGACTTTTATGTCTTTTTCTTTTTTCTCTCCTAAAGTGTTAGACACAATTAATTTAGTTTAATTTCAGTATTTCAAACATTTTATTTTTAAGCAAGTTTTTGTTAAATATTATTTATATCCAACTTTATAACTCGCTTATGGTTGGTCCTACAAGAAAAATGCAAATAACTATTTTGTAGGAAATGTTATCAGCTTTAATTTTGAAAGAAAGATAAAAATTGATAGGAGTAACTGTTTTCGAGATATAAGCAAAAAACCAAAGTAAAAACTGTTACCGTTTCAGAACAAAAATATAATTCAGTTTTCAATGTTTGAGACGAAGACGAAAATGCAGCATTTAAAATCGACTCTGAAGACTTCAGTGACTTATATGTCACCCCCTTTTTTTCTAATAAAGTATTGGACCTAATAAATTAAGTGTATTTTAAATCACAAGACATTTTCTGTTAAAGCACTTCTTTTTTAAATATTAATTATTTTCAATCTTATATCTCGCTTATGGTTAGTCCTACATAAAAAATGCAAATAATTATTTTGTAGGAAATTTTATCAGCTTGAATTTTAGTAAAAAGATAAAAATTGATAGGAGTAACTGTTTTCGAGATATGAGCAAGAAACCAAAACACTGTTACCTTAATTAAGCGTTTGCATATAAGCAAATTTAGTACTATTAGTATTATTATTATTAATGTTATTGTTATTAATATGACGATTAAAGACAACTTTGAAACCTTTAGTGACTTTTATGTCTTCTTCTTTTTCCTCTACTAAAGTGTTAGACACAATTAAATTAGTTTAATTTCAGTTTTTCAAACATTTTATTTTAAAGCAAATTTTTGTTAAATATTATTTATATCCAACTCTATAACTCGCTTATGGTTGGTCCTACAAGAAAAATGCAAATAACTATTTTGTAGGAAATTTTATCAGCTTTAATTTTGAAAAAAAGATAAAAATTGATAGGAGTAACTGTTTTCGAGATATAAGCAAGAAACCAAAAAACTGTTACCTTAATAAAGCGCTTGCATATAAGCAGATTTAGTACTATTAGTATTATTATTAATAATGTTATTGTTATTAATATGACGACTAAAAACGATTCTGAAGACTTTGGTGACTTTTATGTCTTTTTCTTTTTTCTCTACTAAAGTGTTAGACTCAATTAATTTAGTTTAATTTAGGTTTTTCAAACATTTTATTTAAAGCAAATTTTTGTTAATTATTATTTATATCCAACTCTATAACTCGCTTATGGTTGGTTCTACAAGAAAAATGCAAACAACTATTTTGTAGGAAGCTTTATCAGCTTTAATTTTAAAAGAAAGATAAAAATTGATAGGAGTAACTGTTTTCGAGATATAAGCAAAAAACCAATAAGAAAACTGTAACAGTTACTGAACAAAAATGTAATTCAGTTTTCAATGTTTGAGACGAAGACGAAAATGCAGCATTTACAAACGACTCTAAAGACTTCAGTGACCTTTCTGTCACCTCTTTTTTCTTCTAATAAAGTATTGGACCCAATAAATTAAGTGTATTTTAAATCACAAGACATTTTCTGTTGAAGCACTTTTTTTTAAATTTTAATTATTTTCAAACTTATATCTCGCTTATGGTTAGTCCTACATTAAAAATGCAATTAACTATTTTGTAGGAAATTTTATCAGCTTTAATTTTAGTAAAAAGATAAAAATTGATAGGAGTAACTGTTTTCGAGATATAAGCAAGAAACCAAAACACTGTTACCTTAATTAAGCGTTTGCATATAAGCAAATTTAGTACTATTAGTATTATTATTATTAATGTTATTGTTATTAATATGACAACTAAAGACAACTCAGAAACCTTTAGTGACTTTTATGTCTTTTTCTTTTTTCTCTACTAAAGTGTTAGACACAGTTAAATTAGTTTAATTTCAGTTTTTCAAACATTTTATTTTAAAGCAAATTTTTGTTAAATATTATTTATATCCAACTCTATAACTCGCTTATGGTTGGTCCTACAAGAAAAATGCAAATAACTATTTTGTAGAATATTTTATCAGCTTTAATTTTGAAAGAAAGACAAAACTTCATAGGAGTAACTGTTTTCGAGATATAAGCAAAAAACCAATAAGAAAACTGTGACTGTTACTGAACAAAAATGTAATCCGGTTTTCAATGTTTGAGACGAAGACGAAACTGCAGCATTTAAAAACGACTCTGAAGATTTCAGTGACTTTTATGTCACTTCCTTTTTCTTCTAATAAAGTATTGGACCCAATAAATTAAGTGTATTTTAAATCACAAGACATTTTCTGTTAAAGCACTTTTTTTTTAAATATTAATTATTTTCAATCATATATCTCGCTTATGGTTAGTCCAACACAAAAAATGCAAATAACTATTTTGTAGGAAATTTTATCAGCTTGAATTTTAGTAAAAAGATAAAAATTGATAGGAGTAACTGTTTTCGAGATATGAGCAAGAAACCAAAACACTGTTACCTTAATTAAGCGTTTGCATATAAGCAAATTTAGTACTATTAGTATTATTATTATTAATGTTATTGTTATTAATATGACGATTAAAGACAACTTTGAAACCTTTAGTGACTTTTATGTCTTCTTCTTTTTCCTCTACTAAAGTGTTAGACACAATTAAATTAGTTTAATTTCAGTTTTTCAAACATTTTATTTTAAAGCAAATTTTTGTTAAATATTATTTATATCCAATTCTATAACTCGCTGATGGTTGGTCCTACAAGAAAAATGCAAATAACTATTTTGTAGGAAATTTTATCAGCTTTAATTTTGAAAGAAAGATAAAAATTGATAGGAGTAACTGTTTTCGAGATATAAGCAAAAAACCAATAAGAAAACTGTGACTGTTACTGAACAAAAATGTAATCCGGTTTTCAATGTTTGAGACGAAGACGAAACTGCAGCATTTAAAAACGACTCTGAAGACTTCAGTGACTTTTATGTCACTTCCTTTTTCTTCTAATAAAGTATTGGACCCAATAAATTAAGTGTATTTTAAATCACAAGACATTTTCTGTTAAAGCACTTTTTTTTTAAATATTAATTATTTTCAATCATATATCTCGCTTATGGTTAGTCCTACATGAAAAATGCAAATAACTATTTTGTAGGAAATTTTATCAGCTTGAATTTTAGTAAAAAGATAAAAATTGATAGAAGTAACTGTTTTCGAGATATAAGCAAGAAACCAAAACACTGTTACCTTAATTAAGCGTTTGCATATAAGCAAATTTAGTACTATTAGTATTATTATTATTAATGTTATTGTTATTAATATGACAACTAAAGACAACTCTGAAACCTTTAGTGACTTTTATGTCTTTTTCTTTTTTCTCTACTAAAGTGTTAGACACAGTTAAATTAGTTTAATTTCAGTTTTTCAAACATTTTATTTTAAAGCAAATTTTTGTTAAATATTATTTATATCCAACTCTATAACTCGCTTATGGTTGGTCCTACAAGAAAAATGCAAATAACTATTTTGTAGAATATTTTATCAGCTTTAATTTTGAAAGAAGGACAAAAATTTATAGGAGTAACTGTTTTCGAGATATAAGCAAGAAACCAAAAAACTGTTACCTTAATAAAGCGCTTGCATATAAGCAGATTTAGTACTATTAGTATTATTATTATTAATGTTATTGTTATTAATATGACGACTAAAAACGATTCTGAAGACTTTGGTGACTTTTATGTTTTTTTTTTCTCTACTAAAGTGTTAGACACAATTAATTTAGTTTAATTTCAGTATTTCAAACATTTTATTTTTAAGCAAGTTTTTGTTAAATATTATTTATATCCAACTTTATAACTCGCTTATGGTTGGTCCTACAAGAAAAATGCAAATAACTATTTTGTAGAAAATGTTATCAGCTTTAATTTTGAAAGAAAGATAAAAATTGATAGGAGTAACTGTTTTCGAGATATAAGCAAAAAACCAAAGTAAAAACTGTTACCGTTTCAGAACAAAAATGTAATTCAGTTTTCAATGTTTGAGACGAAGACGAAAATGCAGCATTTAAAATCGACTCTGAAGACTTCAGTGACTTATATGTCACCCCCTTTTTTTTTTTAATAAAGTATTGGACCTAATAAATTAAGTGTATTTTAAATCACAAGACATTTTCTGTTAAAGCACTTTTTTTTAAATATTAATTATTTTCAATCATATATCTCGCTTATGGTTAGTCCTACATGAAAAATGCAAATAACTATTTTGTAGGAAATTTTATCAGCTTAAATTTTAGTAAAAAGATAAAAATTGATAGGAGTAACTGTTTTCGAGATATAAGCAAGAAACCAAAACACTGTTACCTTAATTAACCGTTTGCATATAAGCAAATTTAGTACTATTAGTATTATTATTATTAATGTTATTGTTATTAATATGACAACTAAAGACAACTTTGAAACCTTTAGTGACTTTTATGTATTTTCCTTTTTTCTCTACTAAAGTGTTAGACACAGTTAAATTAGTTTAATTTCAGTTTTTCAAACATTTTATTTTAAAGCAAATTTTTGTTAAATATTATTTATATCCAACTCTATAACTCGCTTATGGTTGGTCCTACAAGAAAAATGCAAATAACTATTTTGTAGAATATTTTATCAGCTTTAATTTTGAAAGAAAGACAAAAATTCATAGGAGTATCTGTTTTCGAGATATAAGCAAGAAACCAAAAAACTGTTACCTTAATAAAGCGCTTGCATATAAGCAGATTTAGTACTATTAGTATTATTATTATTAATGTTATTGTTATTAATATGACGACTAAAAACGATTCTGAAGACTTTGGTGACTTTTATGTCTTTTTCTTTTTTCTCTACTAAAGTGTTAGACACAATTAATTTAGTTTAATTTCAGTATTTCAAACATTTTATTTTTAAGCAAGTTTTTGTTAAATATTATTTATATCCAACTTTATAACTCGCTTATGGTTGGTCCTACAAAAAAAATGCAAATAACTATTTTGTAGGAAATGTTATCAGCTTTAATTTTGAAAGAAAGATAAAAATTGATAGGAGTAACTGTTTTCGAGATATAAGCAAAAAACCAAAGTAAAAACTGTTACCGTTTCAGAACAAAAATGTAATTCAGTTTTCAATGTTTGAGACGAAGACGAAAATGCAGCATTTAAAATCGACTCTGAAGACTTCAGTGACTTATATGTCACCCCCTTTTTTTTTTAATAAAGTATTGGACCTAATAAATTAAGTGTATTTTAAATCACAAGACATTTTCTGTTAGAGCACTTCTTTTTTAAATATTAATTATTTTCAATCTTATATCTCGCTTATGGTTAGTCCTACATAAAAAATGCAAATAACTATTTTGTAGGAAATTTTATCAGCTTGAATTTTAGTAAAAAGATAAAAATTGATAGGAGTAACTGTTTTCGAGATATGAGCAAGAAACCAAAACACTGTTACCTTAATTAAGCGTTTGCATATAAGCAAATTTAGTACTATTAGTATTATTATTATTAATGTTATTGTTATTAATATGACGATTAAAGACAACTTTGAAACCTTTAGTGACTTTTATGTCTTTTTCTTTTTCCTCTACTAAAGTGTTAGACTCAATTAATTTAGTTTAATTTCGGTTTTTCAAACATTTTATTTTAAAGCAAATTTTTGTTAAATATTATTTATATCCAACTCTATAACTCGCTTATGGTTGGTCCTACAAAAAAATGCAAATAACTATTTTGTAGGAAATTTTATTAGCTTTAATTTTAAAAAAAAGATAAAAATTGATAGGAGTAACTGTTTTCGAGATATAAGCAAGAAACCAAAAAAATGTTACGTTAATTAAGCGTTTGCATATAAGCAAATTTAGTACTATTAGTATTATTATTATTAATGTTATTGTTATTAATATGACGACTAAAGACGACTCTGAAACATTTAGTGACTTTTATGTCTTCTCCTTTTTCCTCTACTAAAGTGTTAGACACAATTAATTTAGTTTAATTCCGGTTTTTCAAGCATTTTATTTTAAAGCAAATTTTTGTTAAATATTATTTATATCCAACTCTATAACTCGTTTATGCTTGGTCCTACAAGAAAAATGTAAATAACTATTTTGTTGGAAATTTTATCAGCTTTAATTTTGAAAGAAAGATAAAATTTGATAGGAGTAACTGTTTTCGAGATATAAGCAAAAAACCAATAAGAAAACTGTAACTGTTACTGAACAAAAATGTAATTCAGTTTTCAATGTTTGAGACGAAGTCAAAAATGCAGCATTTAAAAACGACTCTGAAGACTTCAGTGACTTTTATGTCACCTCCTTTTTCTTCTAATAAAGTATTGGACCCAACAAATTAAGTGTATTTTAAATCACAAGACATTTTCTGTTAAAACACTTTTTTTTAATTAATAATTATTTTCAAACTTATATCTCGCTTATGGTTAGTTCTACATGAAAAATGCAAATAACTATTTTGTAGGAAATTTTATCACCTTTAATTTTGGTGAAAAAGTAAAAATTGATAGGAGTAACTGTTTTCGAGATATAGACAAAAAACAAAAAAACTGTTACCTTAATTATGCGCTTGCATATAAGCAAATTTAGTACTACTAGTATTGTTATTATAAATGTTATTGTTATTAATATGACGACTAAAGACAACTTTAAGACTTTAGTGACTTTTATGTCTCCTCCTTTTTCCTCTACTAAAGTGTTAGACACAATTAATTTAGTTTAATTTCGGTTTTTTAAACATTTTATTTTAAAGCAAATTTTTGTTAAATATTAAAAACTATAAAATGGCTTAGATTGCCTAAAAACACAGATCACACATGATCTTTTGCATAAAAATGAGAAAACGCTCATGTAACACACAAAATAAGCTCCATTTTTCCTTTTTAAAAGTATTATTATTATTATTACTTTTGTTACTATTACTATTATTATTATTATTATTATTATTATTATTATTATTATTATTGTTATTATTATTATTATTATTATTATTATTATTATTATTATTATTATTATTATTATTATTAAAAACTTATATTAAACAGACAGAAAACGTCGTATTCTGACACAACTTAAAACACTGATCACACATGATCTTTTGCATAGAAATGAGAAAACGCTCATATAACACAAAATAAGCTTCATTTTGGCTTAGAAAACTAAGCTTACTTTTACTATTACTATTATTTTTATTTTTATTATTATTATTATTATTACTATTATTATTATTATTATTATTATTATTATTATTATTATTATTATTATTATTATTAATATTATTATTATTAAAGACCGATTATAACTTTTGTATAGTAAATGTTTTTATACCAGTTTTAAAATGAGTTATTAATTTTAGACAATTTCTTGCCTAAAAACACAGATCACAGATGATCTCTTGCATAGAAATGAGAAAACGCTTAGATAACACAAAATAAGCATCATTTTTGCTTAGAAAAACTAAGCTTTAATTTAGAAAAAAATTTATTATTATAAGTATTATTATCATTATTATTATTATTATTATTATTATTATTATTGTTTCTTTTATTACTATTATTATTATTATTATTATTATTATTATTATTATTAACTTTTGTATAGTAAATGTTTTTATACCAGTTTTAAAATGAGTTATTAATTTTATTCAATTTCTTGCCTAAAAACACAGATCACAGATGATCTCTTGCATAGAAATGAGAAAACGCTCATATAACACACAAAATAAGCATCATTTTTGCTTAGAAAAACTAAGCTTTAATTTAGAAAGAAATTCATTATTATAAGTATTATTATCATTATTATTATTATTATTTCTTTTATTACTATTATTATTATTATTATTATTATTATTATTATTATTATTACTATTATTATTATTATTATTATTACTATTATTATTATTATTATTATTATTATTATTATTATTAACTTTTGTATAGTAAATGTTTTTATACCAGTTTTAAAATGAGTTATTAATTTTAGACAATTTCTTGCCTAAAAATACAGATCACAGATGATTTCTTGCATAGAAATGAGAAAGCGCTCATATAACACACAAAATAAGCTTCATTTTTGCTTAGAAAACTAAGCTTACTTTTATTTCTATTATTATTTTTATTATTATTATTATTATTATTATTATTATTATTATTATTATTATTATTATTATTATTATTATTACTATTATTATTATTATTATTATTATTATTATTATTATTATTATTATTGTTATTATTATTATTATTATTATTGTTATTATTATTATTATTATTATTAAAAACTTATATTAAACAGACAGAAAACGTCGTATTCTGACACAAAAAAACGAATTACGTTATAGACTTGACGAGAACGGCGTATCTCGGACTCTTATAGGACTCTTATAGGGTCAAAAATTATCAGTTTGGATTAAAACAAATTATTTTTGTTGACTCTCAGTCTGAATTGTTCATCAGTTCAAACAAAAACGGCTTACTTTAGACGATCTTTTGCTTTGAACAAGAAAACTTACATCGAACAGACTAAAAACGTATTAATCTGGCATAAAAGAGCAATTTATGTATCACTTTGGATAAAAGCAGCTAATCCTATTCGTTTCATTGCTTAAAATAGACAAAATTGTTAATAAATCTAACGAAAACGCTGTATTCTAGCACAAAATACTAATTACATTATAGTTTCGACGAGAATAGCTTATTTGGAATGATTCTATGCTTCCAAACGAGTAAATTTTTAATAAACAGATGCCAAACATCATGTTTTGTCCTATAAAGACATTTTATATTGCAGTTTGTATTAAAACAAAATATTTTCGTTGATTCTTTGTTAGAAGCAGCAAACCTAACATTAAAGAATCTGAAAACTTTGTATTCGGACACAAACCACCGAATTTTGTTTCAGTTTAGACAAAAACGGTTGATTTTCGACAATATTTTGCTTTGAACAAGAAAGCTTATATCAAACTGACTAAAAACGTCTTATTTTAGCACAAAACAAAAGATTTGCGTTATAGTCTTAAAGCTGATTCATGCCACAGTTTGGATAAAAACCAATTATTTTTGTTAATTCATTGTTACAAACAAGAAACCTTACATCAAAGAAACTGAAAACCCCTTATTTAGGCACAGAAATTCGAATTACGTTTCAGTCTGGACAAAAACTGCTTATTTTAGACGATCCTTTGTTTTGAACACGAAAACTTACATTAAAAAGATTAAAAACGTCTTATTCTGGCTGAAAACTGCAAATTATATATTACTCTAGATAAAAGCAATTTATCCTGATTACTCCTTTACTTAGAATAGAGTAAACTTGTATAAAACTTAATGAAAACTTTAAATTTCGTCTCAAAGAAATAATTTACGTTATAGTTTTGACCAGCACTGTTTATTTCAAACGAAATTATGATTCGAAACTAATGAACTTTTATGGGGCAGATGCAAAACCACATATTACCATATAAAGCGTTGTTTTAAAGCAAAGTATTACCTTTTGCAACAAGAAATTTCACGTCAAAGAAACTGAAAACATCGTATCCATGCACAAATATCGAATTACGTATCAGTTTAGGCAAATACAGCTTATTTTAAACGATTCCTTGCTATAAACAAGAAAAATTTTATCAAACATATTGAAAATGTCTTATTCTCGAAAATAAGAGCAAATTATGTATCAGTTTTAACAAAAGCGGATTACTCTGCTTGATTCTATGCTTAGAGTAGAGTAAACTACTATAAAACGTAATGAAAACTCTATATTCAAGCTCAAAAGAACAAATTACGTTATAGTTTTGACAAAAAAAAATTATTTCGGACGACTACATATTTCGAAGTAAGCAAACTTTAATTGAACAAGTGCAAAAGCTAATACTTTGCTTTAAAATAACGATTTATGTGGTAATATGGTATTTTGCATCTGTCCTATAAAAGTTTACTCGTTTCGCTCCATTGAATCATTCGAAATAAATTATTTTGACACAACAACGAAAATAATTTTTTTGTTTAAACTGTAACATGTCGTTTTTATAAAACGAACTAAGACGTTTGGCATCTGTTTAGTGAAAGTTTTCTCGTTTGGGGGCATAAAATCGTTTGAAATTAACAGTTCTGGTCAAAACTATAACGTAAATTATTTCTTTGAGACGAAATTTAAAGTTTTCATTAAGTTTTATACAAGTTTGCTCTATTCTAAGCAAAGGAGTAATCAGGATAAACTGCTTTTATCCAAAGTAATACATAATTTGCAGTTTTGAGCCAGAATAAGACGTTTTTAATCTTTTTAATGTAAGTTTTCGTGTTCAAAAGAAAGAATCGTCTAAAATAAGCAATTTGTGTCCAGACTGAAACGTAATTTGATTTTCTGGGCCTGAATAAGAGATTTTCAGTTTCTTTGATGTAAGGTTTCTTGTTTGTAACAATGAATAAACGAAAATCATTGGTTTTAATCCAAACTGTGACATAAATCGTTTTTTAAAGGCGAAATCAGACGTTTTGTCTCTGTTCAGTGAAAGTATAGTGGTTTCAAAGCATAGAATCGTTTGAAATTAACAGTTCTCGTCAAGACTATAACGCAAATCTTTAAAGTGATACAAAGAAATAATTTACGTAATAGTTTTGACCAGAACTGTTAATTTCAAACGATTTTATGCCCCCAAACGAGAAAACTTTCACTAAACAGATGCCAAACGTCTTAGTTCGTTTTATAAAAGCGACTTATGTTACAGTTTAAACAAAAACAAATTATTTGTGTTGTTGTTGCGTCAAAATAATTTATTTCTAATGATTCAATGGAGCGAAACGGGTAAACTTTTATAGGACAGATGCAAAATACCATATTACCACATAAATCATTATTTTAAAGCAAAGTATTAGCTTTTGCACATGTTCAATTAAAGTTTGCTTACTTCGAAGTATGTAATCGTCCGAAATATTTTTTTTTGTCAAAACTATAACGTAATTTGTTCTTTTGAGCTTAAATATAGAGTTTTCATTACGTTTTATAGTAGTTTACTCTACTCTAAGCATAGAATCAAACAGAGTAATCCGCTTTTGTTAAAACTGATACATAATTTGCTCTTATTTTCGAGAATAAGACGTTTTCAATATGCTTGATAAAATTTTTCTTGTTTATAGCAAGGAATCGTTTAAAATAAGCTGTATTTGCCTAAACTGATACGTAATTAGATATTTATGTATGGATACAAAGTTTTCAGTTTCTTTGACGTGAAATTTCTTGTTGCAAAAGGTAATACTTTGCTTTAAAACAACGCTTTATATGGTAATATGTGGTTTTGCATCTGCCCCATAAAAGTTCATTAGTTTCGAATCATAATTTCGTTTGAAATAAACAGTGCTGGTCAAAACTATAACGTAAATTATTTCTTTGAGACGAAATTTAAAGTTTTCATTAAGTTTTATACAAGTTTACTCTATTCTAAGTAAAGGAGTAATCAGGATAAATTGCTTTTATCTAGAGTAATATATAATTTGCAGTTTTTAGCCAGAATAAGACGTTTTTAATCTTTTTAATGTAAGTTTTTGTATTCAAAACAAAGGATCGTCTAAAGTAAGCAGTTTTTGTCCAGACTGAAACGTAATTCGAATCTCTGTGCCTGAATAAGGGGTTTTCAGTTACTTTGATGTAAGGTTTATGTTTGTAACAATGAATTAACGAAAATAATTGGTTTTTATCCAAACTGTGGCATGAATCGTTTTTAAAAGGCGAAATAAGATGTTTTTCCTCTGTACAGTGAAAGTTTACTCGTTTCAAAGCATAGAACCGTTTGAAATTAACAGCTCTCGTTAAGACTATAACGCAAATCTTTTGTTTTGTGCTAAAATAAGACGTTTTTAGTCAGTTTGATATAAGCTTTCTTGTTCAAAGCAAAATATTGTCGAAAATCAACCGTTTTTGTCTAAACTGAAACAAAATTCGGTGGTTTGTGTCCGAATACAAAGTTTTCAGATTCTTTAATGTTAGGTTTGCTGCTTCTAACAAAGAATCAACGAAAATATTTTGTTTTAATACAAACTGCAATATAAAATGTCTTTATAGGACAAAACATGATGTTTGGCATCTGTTTATTAAAAATTTACTCGTTTAGAAGCATAGAATCATTCCAAATAAGCTATTCTCGTCGAAACTATAATGTAATTAGTATTTTGTGCTAGAATACAGCGTTTTTGTTAGATTTATTAACAATTTTGTCTATTTTAAGCAATGAAACGAATAGGATTAGCTGCCTTTATCCAAAGTGATACATAAATTGCTCTTTTATGCCAGATTAATACGTTTTTAGTCTGTTCGATGTAAGTTTTCTTGTTCAAAGCAAAAGATCGTCTAAAGTAAGCCGTTTTTGTTTGAACTGATGAACAATTCAGACTGAGAGTCAACAAAAATAATTTGTTTTAATCCAAACTGATAATTTTTGACCCTATAAGAGTCCTATAAGAGTCCGAGATACGCCGTTCTCGTCAAGTCTATAACGTAATTCGTTTTTTTGTGTCAGAATACGACGTTTTCTGTCTGTTTAATATAAGTTTTTAATAATAATAATAATAATAACAATAATAATAATAATAATAATAACAATAATAATAATAATAATAATAATAATAATAATAATAATAATAATAATAATAGTAATAATAATAATAATAATAATAGTAATAATAATAATAATAATAATAATAATAATAATAATAATAATAATGATAATAATACTTATAATAATGAATTTCTTTCTAAATTAAAGCTTAGTTTTTCTAAGCAAAAATGATGCTTATTTTGTGTGTTATATGAGCGTTTTCTCATTTCTATGCAAGAGATCATCTGTGATCTGTGTTTTTAGGCAAGAAATTGAATAAAATTAATAACTCATTTTAAAACTGGTATAAAAACATTTACTATACAAAAGTTAATAATAATAATAATAATAATAATATTAATAATAATAATAATAATAATAGTAATAAAAGAAACAATAATAATAATAATAATAATGATAATAATACTTATAATAATAAATTTCTTTCTAAATTAAAGCTTAGTTTTTCTAAGCAAAAATGATGCTTATTTTGTGTTATCTGAGCGTTTTCTCATTTCTATGCAAGAGATCATCTGTGATCTGTGTTTTTAGGCAAGAAATTGTCTAACATTAATAACTCATTTTAAAACTGGTATAAAAACATTTACTATACAAAAGTTATAATCGGTCTTTAATAAGAATAATATTAATAATAATAATAATAATAATAATAATAATAATAATAATAATAATAATAGTAATAATAATAAAAATAATAGTAATAATAATAATAATAATAAAAATAAAAATAATAGTAGTAGCAAAAGTAAGCTTAGTTTTCTAAGCCAAAATGAAGCTTATTTTGTGTTATATGAGCGTTTTCTCATTTCTATGCAAAAGATCATGTGTGATCTGTGTTTTTAGGCAATCTAAGCCATTTTATAGTTTTTAATATTTAACAAAAATTTGCTTTAAAATAAAATGTTTGAAAAACCGAAATTAAACTAAATTAATTGTGTCTAACACTTTAGTAGAGGAAAAAGGAGGAGACATAAAAGTCACTAAAGTCTTAAAGTTGTCTTTAGTCGTCATATTAATAACAATAACATTTATAATAACAATACTAGTAGTACTAAATTTGCTTATATGCAAGCGCTTAATTAAGGTAACAGTTTTTTTGTTTTTGGCCTATATCTCGAAAACAGTTACTCCTATCAATTTTTACTTTTTCACCAAAATTAAAGGTGATAAAATTTCCTACAAAATAGTTATTTGCATTTTTCATGTAGAACTAACCATAAGCGAGATATAAGTTTGAAAATAATTATTAATTAAAAAAAAGTGTTTTAACAGAAAATGTCTTGTGATTTAAAATACACTTAATTTGTTGGGTCCAATACTTTATTAGAAGAAAAAGGAGGTGACATAAAAGTCACTGAAGTCTTCAGAGTCGTTTTTAAATGCTGCATTTTTGACTTCGTCTCAAACATTGAAAACTGAATTACATTTTTGTTCAGTAACAGTTACAGTTTTCTTATTGGTTTTTTGCTTATATCTCGAAAACAGTTACTCCTATCAAATTTTATCTTTCTTTCAAAATTAAAGCTGATAAAATTTCCAACAAAATAGTTATTTACATTTTTCTTGTAGGACCAAGCATAAACGAGTTATAGAGTTGGATATAAATAATATTTAACAAAAATTTGCTTTAAAATAAAATGCTTGAAAAACCGGAATTAAACTAAATTAATTGTGTCTAACACTTTAGTAGAGGAAAAAGGAGAAGACATAAAAGTCACTAAATGTTTCAGAGTCGTCTTTAGTCGTCATATTAATAACAATAACATTAATAATAATAATACTAATAGTACTAAATTTGCTTATATGCAAACGCTTAATTAACGTAACATTTTTTTGGTTTCTTGCTTATATCTCGAAAACAGTTACTCCTATCAATTTTTATCTTTTTTTCAAAATTAAAGCTAATAAAATTTCCTACAAAATAGTTATTTGCATTTTTTTGTAGGACCAACCATAAGCGAGTTATAGAGTTGGATATAAATAATATTTAACAAAAATTTGCTTTAAAATAAAATGTTTGAAAAACCGAAATTAAACTAAATTAATTGAGTCTAACACTTTAGTAGAGGAAAAAGAAAAAGATATAAAAGTCACTAAAGGTTTCAGAGTTGTCTTTAGTTGTCATATTAATAACAATAACATTAATAATAATAATACTAATAGTACTAAGTTTGCTTATATGCAAACGCTTAATTAAGGTAACAGTGTTTTGGTTTCTTGCTTATATCTCGAAAACAGTTACTCCTATCAATTTTTATCTTTTTACTAAAATTCAAGCTGATAAAATTTCCTACAAAATAGTTATTTGCATTTTTCATGTGGGACTAACCATAAGCGAGATATATGATTGAAAATAATTAATATTTAAAAAAAAAGTGCTTTAACAGAAAATGTCTTGTGATTTAAAATACACTTAATTTATTGGGTCCAATACTTTATTAGAAGAAAAAGGAAGTGACATAAAAATCACTAAAGTCTTCAGAGTCGTTTTTAAATGCTGCAGTTTCGTCTTCGTCTCAAACATTGAAAACTGAATTACATTTTTGTTCAGTAACAGTCACAGTTTTCTTATTGGTTTTTTGCTTATATCTCGAAAACAGTTAATCCTATCAATTTTTATCTTTCTGTCAAAATTAAAGCTGATAAAATTTCCTACAAAATAGTTATTTGCATTTTTCTTGTAGGACCAACCATAAGCGAGTTATAGAGTTGGATATAAATAATATTTAACAAAAATTTGCGTTAAAATAAAATGTTTGAAAAACTGAAATTAAACTAATTGAATTGTGTCTAACACTTTAGTAGAGGAAAAAGAAGAAGACATAAAAGTCACTAAAGGTTTCAAAGTTGTCTTTAATCGTCATATTAATAACAATAACATTAATAATAATAATACTAATAGTACTAAATTTGCTTATATGCAAACGCTTAATTAAGGTAACAGTGTTTTGGTTTCTTGCTCATATCTCGAAAACAGTTACTCCTATCAATTTTTATCTTTTTACTAAAATTCAAGCTGATAAAATTTCCTACAAAATAGTTATTTGCATTTTTTATGTAGGACTAACCATAAGCGAGATATAAGATTGAAAATAATTAATATTTAAAAAAGAAGTGCTTTAACAGAAAATGTCTTGTGATTTAAAATACACTTAATTTATTAGGTCCAATTCTTTATTAAAAAAAAAAAAGGGGGTGACATATAAGTCACTGAAGTCTTCAGAGTCGATTTTAAATGCTGCATTTTCGTCTTCGTCTCAAACATTGAAAACTGAACTACATTTTTGTTCTGAAACGGTAACAGTTTTTACTTTGGTTTTTTGCTTATATCTCGAAAACAGTTACTCCTATCAATTTTTATCTTTCTTTCAAAATTAAAGCTGATAACATTTCCTACAAAATAGTTATTTGCATTTTTTTGTAGGACCAACCATAAGCGAGTTATAGAGTTGGATATAAATAATATTTAACAAAAATTTGCTTTAAAATAAAATGTTTGAAAAACCGAAATTAAACTAAATTAATTGAGTCTAACACTTTAGTAGAGGAAAAAGAAAAAGACATAAAAGTCACTAAAGGTTTCAGAGTTGTCTTTAGTTGTCATATTAATAACAATAACATTAATAATAATAATACTAATAGTACTAAGTTTGCTTATATGCAAACGCTTAATTAAGGTAACAGTGTTTTGGTTTCTTGCTTATATCTCGAAAACAGTTACTCCTATCAATTTTTATCTTTTTACTAAAATTCAAGCTGATAAAATTTCCTACAAAATAGTTATTTGCATTTTTCATGTGGGACTAACCATAAGCGAGATATATGATTGAAAATAATTAATATTTAAAAAAAAAGTGCTTTAACAGAAAATGTCTTGTGATTTAAAATACACTTAATTTATTGGGTCCAATACTTTATTAGAAGAAAAAGGAAGTGACATAAAAGTCACTAAAGTCTTCAGAGTCGTTTTTAAATGCTGCAGTTTCGTCTTCGTCTCAAACATTGAAAACTGAATTACATTTTTGTTCAGTAACAGTCACAGTTTTCTTATTGGTTTTTTGCTTATATCTCGAAAACAGTTAATCCTATCAATTTTTATCTTTCTGTCAAAATTAAAGCTGATAAAATTTCCTACAAAATAGTTATTTGCATTTTTCTTGTAGGACCAACCATAAGCGAGTTATAGAGTTGGATATAAATAATATTTAACAAAAATTTGCGTTAAAATAAAATGTTTGAAAAACTGAAATTAAACTAATTGAATTGTGTCTAACACTTTAGTAGAGGAAAAAGAAGAAGACATAAAAGTCACTAAAGGTTTCAAAGTTGTCTTTAATCGTCATATTAATAACAATAACATTAATAATAATAATACTAATAGTACTAAATTTGCTTATATGCAAACGCTTAATTAAGGTAACAGTGTTTTGGTTTCTTGCTCATATCTCGAAAACAGTTACTCCTATCAATTTTTATCTTTTTACTAAAATTCAAGCTGATAAAATTTCCTACAAAATAGTTATTTGCATTTTTTATGTAGGACTAACCATAAGCGAGATATAAGATTGAAAATAATTAATATTTAAAAAAGAAGTGCTTTAACAGAAAATGTCTTGTGATTTAAAATACACTTAATTTATTAGGTCCAATTCTTTATTAAAAAAAAAAAGGGGGTGACATATAAGTCACTGAAGTCTTCAGAGTCGATTTTAAATGCTGCATTTTCGTCTTCGTCTCAAACATTGAAAACTGAACTACATTTTTGTTCTGAAACGGTAACAGTTTTTACTTTGGTTTTTTGCTTATATCTCGAAAACAGTTACTCCTATCAATTTTTATCTTTCTTTCAAAATTAAAGCTGATAACATTTCCTACAAAATAGTTATTTGCATTTTTCTTGTAGGACCAACCATAAGCGAGTTATAAAGTTGGATATAAATAATATTTAACAAAAACTTGCTTAAAAATAAAATGTTTGAAATACTGAAATTAAACTAAATTAATTGTGTCTAACACTTTAGTAGAGAAAAAAGAAAAAGACATAAAAGTCACCAAAGTCTTCGGAATCGTTTTTAGTCGTCATATTAATAACAATAACATTAATAATAATAATACTAATAGTACTAAATCTGCTTATATGCAAGCGCTTTATTAAGGTAACAGTTTTTTGGTTTCTTGCTTATATCTCGAAAACAGTTACTCCTATGAATTTTTGTCTTTCTTTCAAAATTAAAGCTGATAAAATATTCTACAAAATAGTTATTTGCATTTTTCTTGTAGGACCAACCACAAGCGAGTTATAGAGTTGGATATAAATAATATTTAACAAAAATTTGCTTTAAAATAAAATGTTTGAAAAACTGAAATTAAACTAATTTAACTGTGTCTAACACTATAGTAGAGAAAAAAGGAAAAGACATAAAAGTCACTAAAGGTTTCAGAGTTGTCTTTAGTTGTCATATTAATAACAATAACATTAATAATAATAATACTAATAGTACTAAATTTGCTTATATGCAAACGCTTAATAAAGGTAACAGTGTTTTGGTTTCTTGCTTATATCTCGAAAACAGTTACTCCTATCAATTTTTATCTTTTTACTAAAATTCAAGCTGATAAAATTTCCTACAAAATAGTTATTTGCATTTTTCATGTAGGACTAACCATAAGCGAGATATATGATTGAAAATAATTAATATTTAAAAAAAAAGTGCTTTAACAGAAAATGTCTTGTGATTTAAAATACACTTAATTTATTGGGTCCAATACTTTATTAGAAGAAAAAGGAAGTGACATAAAAGTCACTGAAGTCTTCAGAGTCGTTTTTAAATGCTGCAGTTTCGTCTTCGTCTCAAACATTGAAAACTGAATTACATTTTTGTTCAGTAACAGTCACAGTTTTCTTATTGGTTTTTTGCTTATATCTCGAAAACAGTTACTCCTATCAATTTTTATCTTTCTGTCAAAATTAAAGCTGATAAAATTTCCTACAAAATAGTTATTTGCATTTTTCTTGTAGGACCAACCATAAGCGAGTTATAGAGTTGGATATAAATAATATTTAACAAAAATTTGCTTTAAAATAAAATGTTTGAAAAACTGAAATTAAACTAATTTAATTGTGTCTAACACTTTAGTAGAGGAAAAATAAGAAGACATAAAAGTCACTAAAGGTTTCAAAGTTGTCTTTAATCGTAATATTAATAACAATAACATTAATAATAATAATACTAATAGTACTAAATTTGCTTATATGCAAACGCTTAATTAAGGTAACAGTGTTTTGGTTTCTTGCTTATATCTCGAAAACAGTTACTCCTATCAATTTTTATCTTTTTACTAAAATTAAAGCTGATAAAATTTCCTACAAAATAGTTAATTGCATTTTTAATGTAGGACTAACCATAAGCGAGATATAAGTTTGAAAATAATTAAAATTTAAAAAAAAGTGCTTCAACAGAAAATGTCTTGTGATTTAAAATACACTTAATTTATTGGGTCCAATACTTTATTAGAAGAAAAAAGAGGTGACAGAAAGGTCACTGAAGTCTTTAGAGTCGTTTGTAAATGCTGCATTTTCGTCTTCGTCTCAAACATTGAAAACTGAATTACATTTTTGTTCAGTAACTGTTACAGTTTTCTTATTGGTTTTTTGCTTATATCTCGAAAACAGTTACTCCTATCAATTTTTATCTTTCTTTTAAAATTAAAGCTGATAAAGCTTCCTACAAAATAGTTGTTTGCATTTTTCTTGTAGGACCAACCATAAGCGAGTTATAGAGTTGGATATAAATAATATTTAACAAAAATTTGCTTTAAATAAAATGTTTGAAAAACCGAAATTAAACTAAATTAATTGAGTCTAACACTTTAGTAGAGGAAAAAGAAAAAGACATAAAAGTCACTAAAGGTTTCAGAGTTGTCTTTAGTTGTCATATTAATAACAATAACATTAATAATAATAATACTAATAGTACTAAATTTGCTTATATGCAAACGCTTAATTAAGGTAACAGTGTTTTGGTTTCTTGCTTATATCTCGAAAACAGTTACTCCTATCAATTTTTATCTTTTTACTAAAATTCAAGCTGATAAAATTTCCTACAAAATAGTTATTTGCATTTTTCATGTAGGACTAACCATAAGCGAGATATATGATTGAAAATAATTAATATTTAAAAAAAAAGTGCTTTAACAGAAAATGTCTTGTGATTTAAAATACACTTAATTTATTGGGTCCAATACTTTATTAGCAGAAAAAGGAAGTGACATAAAAGTCACTGAAGTCTTCAGAGTCGTTTTTAAATGCTGCAGTTTCGTCTTCGTCTCAAACATTGAAAACTGAATTACATTTTTGTTCAGTAACAGTCACAGTTTTCTTATTGGTTTTTTGCTTATATCTCGAAAACAGTTACTCCTATCAATTTTTATCTTTCTGTCAAAATTAAAGCTGATAAAATTTCCTACAAAATAGTTATTTGCATTTTTCTTGTAGCACCAACCATAAGCGAGTTATAGAGTTGGATATAAATAATATTTAACAAAAATTTGCTTTAAAATATAATGTTTGAAAAACTGAAATTAAACTAATTTAATTGTGTCTAACACTTTAGTAGAGGAAAAAGAACATAAAAGTCACTAAAGGTTTCAAAGTTGTCTTTAATCGTCATATTAATAACAATAACATTAATAATAATAATACTAATAGTACTAAATTTGCTTATATGCAAACGCTTAATTAAGGTAACAGTGTTTTGGTTTCTTGCTCATATCTCGAAAACAGTTACTCCTATCAATTTTTATCTTTTTACTAAAATTCAAGCTGATAAAATTTCCTACAAAACAGTTATTTGCATTTTTTATGTAGGACTAACCATAAGCGAGATATAAGATTGAAAATAATTAATATTTAAAAAAGAAGTGCTTTAACAGAAAATGTCTTGTGATTTAAAATACACTTAATTTATTAGGTCCAATTCTTTATTAAAAAAAAAGGGGGTGACTGAAGTCTTCAGAGTCGATTTTAAATGCTGCATTTTCGTCTTCGTCTCAAACATTGAAAACTGAATTACATTTTTGTTCTGAAACGGTAACAGTTTTTACTTTGGTTTTTTGCCTATATCTCGAAAACAGTTACTCCTATCAATTTTTATCTTTCTTTCAAAATTAAAGCTGATAACATTTCCTACAAAATAGTTATTTGCATTTTTCTTGTAGGACCAACCATAAGCGAGTTATAAAGTTGGATATAAATAATATTTAACAAAAACTTGCTTAAAAATAAAATGTTTGAAATACTGAAATTAAACTAAATTAATTGTGTCTAACACTTTAGTAGAGAAAAAAGAAAAAGACATAAAAGTCACCAAAGTCTTCAGAATCGTTTTTAGTCGTCATATTAATAACAATAACATTAATAATAATAATACTAATAGTACTAAATCTGCTTATATGCAAGCGCTTTATTAAGGTAACAGTTTTTTGGTTTCTTGCTTATATCTCGAAAACAGTTACTCCTATGAATTTTTGTCTTTCTTTCAAAATTAAAGCTGATAAAATATTCTACAAAATAGTTATTTGCATTTTTCTTGTAGGACCAACCATAAGCGAGTTATAGAGTTGGATATAAATAATATTTAACAAAAATTTGCTTTAAAATAAAATGTTTGAAAAACTGAAATTAAACTAATTTAACTGTGTCTAACACTTTAGTAGAGAAAAAAGGAAAAGACATAAAAGTCACTAAAGGTTTCAGAGTTGTCTTTAGTTGTCGTATTAATAACAATAACATTAATAATAATAATACTAATAGTACTAAATTTGCTTATATGCAAACGCTTAATTAAGGTAACAGTGTTTTGGTTTCTTGCTTATATCTCGAAAACAGTTACTCCTATTAATTTTTATCTTTTTACTAAAATTCAAGCTGATAAAATTTCCTACAAAATAGTTATTTGCATTTTTCATGTAGGACTAACCATAAGCGAGATATATGATTGAAAATAATTAATATTTAAAAAAAAAGTGCTTTAACAGAAAATGTCTTGTGATTTAAAATACACTTAATTTATTGGATCCAATACTTTATTAGAAGAAAAAGGAAGTGACATAAAAGTCACTAAAGTCTTCAGAGTCGTTTTTAAATGCTGCAGTTTCGTCTTCGTCTCAAACATTGAAAACCGAATTACATTTTTGTTCAGTAACAGTCACAGTTTTCTTATTGGTTTTTTGCTTATATCTCGAAAACAGTTACTCCTATCAATTTTTATCTTTCTGTCAAAATTAAAGCTGATAAAATTTCCTACAAAATAGTTATTTGCATTTTTCTTGTAGGACCAACCATAAGCGAGTTATAGAGTTGGATATAAATAATATTTAACAAAAATTTGCTTTAAAATATAATGTTTGAAAAACTGAAATTAAACTAATTTAATTGTGTCTAACACTTTAGTAGAGGAAAAAGAAGAAGACATAAAAGTCACTAAAGGTTTCAAAGTTGTCTTTAATCGTCATATTAATAACAATAACATTAATAATAATAATACTAATAGTACTAAATTTGCTTATATGCAAACGCTTAATTAAGGTAACAGTGTTTTGGTTTCTTGCTCATATCTCGAAAACAGTTACTCCTATCAATTTTTATCTTTTTACTAAAATTCAAGCTGATAAAATTTCCTACAAAACAGTTATTTGCATTTTTTATGTAGGACTAACCATAAGCGAGATATAAGATTGAAAATAATTAATATTTAAAAAAGAAGTGCTTTAACAGAAAATGTCTTGTGATTTAAAATACACTTAATTTATTAGGTCCAATTCTTTATTAAAAAAAAAAGGGGGTGACATATAAGTCACTGAAGTCTTCAGAGTCGATTTTAAATGCTGCATTTTCGTCTTCGTCTCAAATATTGAAAACTGAATTACATTTTTGTTCTGAAACGGTAACAGTTTTTACTTTGGTTTTTTGCTTATATCTCGAAAACAGTTACTCCTATCAATTTTTATCTTTCTTTCAAAATTAAAGCTGATAACATTTCCTACAAAATAGTTATTTGCATTTTTCTTGTAGGACCAACCATAAGCGAGTTATAAAGTTGGATATAAATAATATTTAACAAAAACTTGCTTAAAAATAAAATGTTTGAAATACTGAAATTAAACTAAATTAATTGTGTCTAACACTTTAGTAGAGAAAAAAGAAAAAGACATAAAAGTCACCAAAGTCTTCAGAATCGTTTTTAGTCGTCATATTAATAACAATAACATTAATAATAATAATACTAATAGTACTAAATCTGCTTATATGCAAGCGCTTTATTAAGGTAACAGTTTTTTGGTTTCTTGCTTATATCTCGAAAACTGTTACTCCTATGAATTTTTGTCTTTCTTTCAAAATTAAAGCTGATAAAATATTCTACAAAATAGTTATTTGCATTTTTCTTGTAGGACCAACCATAAGCGAGTTATAGAGTTGGATATAAATAATATTTAACAAAAATTTGCTTTAAAATAAAATGTTTGAAAAACTGAAATTAAACTAATTTAACTGTGTCTAACACTTTAGTAGAGAAAAAAGGAAAAAACATAAAAGTCACTAAAGGTTTCAGAGTTGTCTTTAGTTGTCATATTAATAACAATAACATTAATAATAATAATACTAATAGTACTAAATTTGCTTATATGCAAACGCTTAATTAAGGTAACAGTGTTTTGGTTTCTTGCTTATATCTCGAAAACAGTTACTCCTATTAATTTTTATCTTTTTACTAAAATTCAAGCTGATAAAATTTCCTACAAAATAGTTATTTGCATTTTTCATGTAGGACTAACCATAAGCGAGATATATGATTGAAAATAATTAATATTTAAAAAAAAAGTGCTTTAACAGAAAATGTCTTGTGATTTAAAATACACTTAATTTATTGGGTCCAATACTTTATTAGAAGAAAAAGGAAGTGACATAAAAGTCACTGAAGTCTTCAGAGTCGTTTTTAAATGCTGCAGTTTCGTCTTCGTCTCAAACATTGAAAACCGAATTACATTTTTGTTCAGTAACAGTCACAGTTTTCTTATTGGTTTTTTGCTTATATCTCGAAAACAGTTACTTCTATCAATTTTTATCTTTTTTTCAAAATTAAAGCTGATAAAATTTCCTACAAAATAGTTATTTGCATTTTTCTTGTAGGACCAACCATAAGCGAGTTATAGAGTTGGATATAAATAATATTTAACAAAAATTTGCTTCAAAATAAAATGTTTGAAAAACTGAAATTAAACTAATTTAATTGTGTCTAACACTTTAGTAGAGAAAAAAGAAGAAGACATAAAAGTCACTAAAGGTTTCAAAGAGGTCTTTAATCGTAATATTAATAACAATAACATTAATAATAATAATACTAATAGTACTAAATTTGCTTATATGCAAACGCTTAATTAAGGTAACAGTGTTTTGGTTTCTTGCTTATATCTCGAAAACAGTTACTCCTATCAATTTTTATCTTTTTACTAAAATTAAAGCTGATAAAATTTCCTACAAAATAGTTAATTGCATTTTTAATGTAGGACTAACCATAAGCGAGATATAAGTTTGAAAATAATTAAAATTTAAAAAAAAGTGCTTCAACAGAAAATGTCTTGTGATTTAAAATACACTTTATTTATTGGGTCCAATACTTTATTAGAAGAAAAAAGAGGTGACAAAAAGGTCACTGAAGTCTTTAGAGTCGTTTGTGAATGCTGCATTTTCGTCTTCGTCTCAAACATTGAAAACTGAATTACATTTTTGTTCAGTAACTGTTACAGTTTTCTTATTGGTTTTTTGCTTATATCTCGAAAACAGTTACTCCTATCAATTTTTATCTTTCTTTTAAAATTAAAGCTGATAAAGCTTCCTACAAAATAGTTGTTTGCATTTTTCTTGTAGGACCAACCATAACCGAGTTATAGAGTTGGATATAAATAATATTTAACAAAAATTTGCTTTAAATAAAATGTTTGAAAAACCGAAATTAAACTAAATTAATTGAGTCTAACACTTTAGTAGAGAAAAAAGAAAAAGACATAAAAGTCACCAAAGTCTTCAGAATCGTTTTTAGACGTCATATTAATAACAATAACATTAATAATAATAATACTAATAGTACTAAATCTGCTTATATGCAAGCGCTTTATTAAGGTAACAGTTTTTTGGTTTCTTGCTTATATCTCGAAAACAGTTACTCCTATCAATTTTTATCTTTCTGTCAAAATTAAAGCTGATAAAATTTCCAACAAAATAGTTATTTGCATTTTTCTTGTAGGACCAACCATAAGCGAGTTATAGAGTTGGATATAAATAATATTTAACAAAAATTTGCTTTAAAATAAAATGTTTGAAAAACTGAAATTAAACTAATTTAATTGTGTCTAACACTTTAGTAGAGGAAAAAGAAGAAGACATAAAAGTCACTAAAGGTTTCAATGTTGTCTATAATCGTCATATTAATAACAATAACATTAATAATAATAATACTAATAGTACTAAATTTGCTTATATGCAAACGCTTAATTAAGGTAACAGTGTTTTGGTTACTTGCTCATATCTCGAAAACAGTTACTCCTATCAATTTTTATCTTTCTTTCAAAATTAAAGCTGATAACATTTCCTACAAAATAGTTATTTGCATTTTTCATGTAGGACTAACCATAAGCGAGATATATGATTGATAATAATTAATATTTAAAACAAATGTGCTTTAACAGAAAATGTCTTGTGATTTAAAATACACTTAATTTATTGGGTCCAATACTTTTTTAGAAGAAAAAAAAAGTGACATAAAAGTCACTGAAGTCTTCAGAGTCGTTTTTAAATGCTGCAGTTTCGTCTTCGTCTCAAACATTGAAAACTGAATTACATTTTTGTTCAGTAACAGTCACAGTTTTCTTATTGGTTTTTTGCTTATATCTCGAAAACAGTTACTCCTATCAATTTTTATCTTTCTGTCAAAATTAAAGCTGATAAAATTTCCTACAAAATAGTTATTTGCATTTTTCTTGTAGGACCAACCATAAGCGAGTTATAGAGTTGGATATAAATAATATTTAACAAAAATTTGCTTTAAAATAAAATGTTTGAAAAACTGAAATTAAACTAATTTAATTGTGTCTAACACTTTAGTAGAGAAAAAAGAAGAAGACATAAAAGTCACTAAAGGTTTCAAAGAGGTCTTTAATCGTAATATTAATAACAATAACATTAATAATAATAATACTAATAGTACTAAATTTGCTTATATGCAAACGCTTAATTAAGGTAACAGTGTTTTGGTTTCTTGCTCATATCTCGAAAACAGTTACTCCTATCAATTTTTATCTTTCTTTCAAAATTAAAGCTGATAACATTTCCTACAAAATAGTTATTTGCATTTTTCATGTAGGACTAACCATAAGCGAGATATATGATTGAAAATAATTAATATTTAAAACAAAAGTGCTTTAACAGAAAATGTCTTGTGATTTAAAATACACTTAATTTATTGGGTCCAATACTTTTTTAGAAGAAAAAAAAAGTGACATAAAAGTCACTGAAGTCTTCAGAGTCGTTTTTAAATGCTGCATTTTCGTCTTCGTCTCAAACATTGAAAACTGAATTACATTTTTGTTCTGAAACGGTAACAGTTTTTACTTTGGTTTTTTGCTTATATCTCGAAAACAGTTACTCCTATCAATTTTTATCTTTTTTTCAAAATTAAAGCTGATAACATTTCCTACAAAATAGTTATTTGCATTTTTCTTGTAGGACCAACCATAAGCGAGTTATAAAGTTGGATATAAATAATATTTAACAAAAACTTGCTTAAAAATAAAATGTTTAAAATACTGAAATTAAACTAAATTAATTGTGTCTAACACTTTAGTAGAGAAAAAAGAAAAAGACATAAAAGTCACCAAAGTCTTCAGAATCGTTTTTAGTCGTCATATTAATAACAATAACATTAATAATAATAATACAAATAGTACTAAATCTGCTTATATGCAAGCGCTTTATTAAGGTAACAGTTTTTTGGTTTGTTGCTTATATCTCGAAAACAGTTACTCCTATGAATTTTTGTCTTTCTTTCAAAATTAAAGCTGATAAAATATTCTACAAAATAGTTATTTGCATTTTTCTTGTAGAACCAACCATAAGCGAGTTATAGAGTTGGATATAAATAATATTTAACAAAAATTTGCTTTAAAATAAAATGTTTGAAAAACTGAAATTAAACTAATTTAATTGTGTCTAACACTTTAGTAGAGGAAAAAGAAGAAGACATAAAAGTCACTAAAGGTTTCAAAGTTGTCTTTAATCGTCATATTAATAACAATAACATTAATAATAATAATACTAATAGTACTAAATTTGCTAATATGCAAACGCTTAATTAAGGTAACAGTGTTTTGGTTTCTTGCTCATATCTCGAAAACAGTTACTCCTATCAACTTTTATCTTTTTACTAAAATTCAAGCTGATAAAATTTCCTACAAAATAGTTATTTGCATTTTTCATGTAGGACTAACCATAAGCGAGATATATGATTGAAAATAATTAATATTTAAAAAAAAAGTGCTTTAACAGAAAATGTCTTGTGATTTAAAATACACTTAATTTATTGGGTCCAATACTTTATTAGCAGAAAAAGGAAGTGACATAAAAGTCACTGAAGTCTTCAGAGTCGTTTTTAAATGCTGCAGTTTCGTCTTCGTCTCAAACATTGAAAACTGAATTACATTTTTGTTCAGTAACAGTCACAGTTTTCTTATTGGTTTTTTGCTTATATCTCGAAAACAGTTACTCCTATCAATTTTTATCTTTCTGTCAAAATTAAAGCTGATAAAATTTCCTACAAAATAGTTATTTGCATTTTTCTTGTAGCACCAACCATAAGCGAGTTATAGAGTTGGATATAAATAATATTTAACAAAAATTTGCTTTAAAATATAATGTTTGAAAAACTGAAATTAAACTAATTTAATTGTGTCTAATACTTTAGTAGAGGAAAAAGAACATAAAAGTCACTAAAGGTTTCAAAGTTGTCTTTAATCGTCATATTAATAACAATAACATTAATAATAATAATACTAATAGTACTAAATTTGCTTATATGCAAACGCTTAATTAAGGTAACAGTGTTTTGGTTTCTTGCTCATATCTCGAAAACAGTTACTCCTATCAATTTTTATCTTTTTACTAAAATTCAAGCTGATAAAATTTCCTACAAAACAGTTATTTGCATTTTTTATGTAGGACTAACCATAAGCGAGATATAAGATTGAAAATAATTAATATTTAAAAAAGAAGTGCTTTAACAGAAAATGTCTTGTGATTTAAAATACACTTAATTTATTAGGTCCAATTCTTTATTAAAAAAAAAGGGGGTGACTGAAGTCTTCAGAGTCGATTTTAAATGCTGCATTTTCGTCTTCGTCTCAAACATTGAAAACTGAATTACATTTTTGTTCTGAAACGGTAACAGTTTTTACTTTGGTTTTTTGCTTATATCTCGAAAACAGTTACTCCTATCAATTTTTATCTTTCTTTCAAAATTAAAGCTGATAACATTTCCTACAAAATAGTTATTTGCATTTTTCTTGTAGGACCAACCATAAGCGAGTTATAAAGTTGGATATAAATAATATTTAACAAAAACTTGCTTAAAAATAAAATGTTTGAAATACTGAAATTAAACTAAATTAATTGTGTCTAACACTTTAGTAGAGAAAAAAGAAAAAGACATAAAAGTCACCAAAGTCTTCAGAATCGTTTTTAGTCGTCATATTAATAACAATAACATTAATAATAATAATACTAATAGTACTAAATCTGCTTATATGCAAGCGCTTTATTAAGGTAACAGTTTTTTGGTTTCTTGCTTATATCTCGAAAACAGTTACTCCTATGAATTTTTGTCTTTCTTTCAAAATTAAAGCTGATAAAATATTCTACAAAATAGTTATTTGCATTTTTCTTGTAGGACCAACCATAAGCGAGTTATAGAGTTGGATATAAATAATATTTAACAAAAATTTGCTTTAAAATAAAATGTTTGAAAAACTGAAATTAAACTAATTTAACTGTGTCTAACACTTTAGAAGAGAAAAAAGGAAAAGACATAAAAGTCACTAAAGGTTTCAGAGTTGTCTTTAGTTGTCATATTAATAACAATAACATTAATAATAATAATACTAATAGTACTAAATTTGCTTATATGCAAACGCTTAATTAAGGTAACAGTGTTTTGGTTTCTTGCTTATATCTCGAAAACAGTTACTCCTATTAATTTTTATCTTTTTACTAAAATTCAAGCTGATAAAATTTCCTACAAAATAGTTATTTGCATTTTTCATGTAGGACTAACCATAAGCGAGATATATGATTGAAAATAATTAATATTTAAAAAAAAAGTGCTTTAACAGAAAATGTCTTGTGATTTAAAATACACTTAATTTATTGGATCCAATACTTTATTAGAAGAAAAAGGAAGTGACATAAAAGTCACTAAAGTCTTCAGAGTCGTTTTTAAATGCTGCAGTTTCGTCTTCGTCTCAAACATTGAAAACCGAATTACATTTTTGTTCAGTAACAGTCACAGTTTTCTTATTGGTTTTTTGCTTATATCTCGAAAACAGTTACTCCTATCAATTTTTATCTTTCTGTCAAAATTAAAGCTGATAAAATTTCCTACAAAATAGTTATTTGCATTTTTCTTGTAGGACCAACCATAAGCGAGTTATAGAGTTGGATATAAATAATATTTAACAAAAATTTGCTTTAAAATATAATGTTTGAAAAACTGAAATTAAACTAATTTAATTGTGTCTAACACTTTAGTAGAGGAAAAAGAAGAAGACATAAAAGTCACTAAAGGTTTCAAAGTTGTCTTTAATCGTCATATTAATAACAATAACATTAATAATAATAATACTAATAGTACTAAATTTGCTTATATGCAAACGCTTAATTAAGGTAACAGTGTTTTGGTTTCTTGCTCATATCTCGAAAACAGTTACTCCTATCAATTTTTATCTTTTTACTAAAATTCAAGCTGATAAAATTTCCTACAAAACAGTTATTTGCATTTTTTATGTAGGACTAACCATAAGCGAGATATAAGATTGAAAATAATTAATATTTAAAAAAGAAGTGCTTTAACAGAAAATGTCTTGTGATTTAAAATACACTTAATTTATTAGGTCCAATTCTTTATTAAAAAAAAAAGGGGGTGACATATAAGTCACTGAAGTCTTCAGAGTCGATTTTAAATGCTGCATTTTCGTCTTCGTCTCAAATATTGAAAACTGAATTACATTTTTGTTCTGAAACGGTAACAGTTTTTACTTTGGTTTTTTGCTTATATCTCGAAAACAGTTACTCCTATCAATTTTTATCTTTCTTTCAAAATTAAAGCTGATAACATTTCCTACAAAATAGTTATTTGCATTTTTCTTGTAGGACCAACCATAAGCGAGTTATAAAGTTGGATATAAATAATATTTAACAAAAACTTGCTTAAAAATAAAATGTTTGAAATACTGAAATTAAACTAAATTAATTGTGTCTAACACTTTAGTAGAGAAAAAAGAAAAAGACATAAAAGTCACCAAAGTCTTCAGAATCGTTTTTAGTCGTCATATTAATAACAATAACATTAATAATAATAATACTAATAGTACTAAATCTGCTTATATGCAAGCGCTTTATTAAGGTAACAGTTTTTTGGTTTCTTGCTTATATCTCGAAAACTGTTACTCCTATGAATTTTTGTCTTTCTTTCAAAATTAAAGCTGATAAAATATTCTACAAAATAGTTATTTGCATTTTTCTTGTAGGACCAACCATAAGCGAGTTATAGAGTTGGATATAAATAATATTTAACAAAAATTTGCTTTAAAATAAAATGTTTGAAAAACTGAAATTAAACTAATTTAACTGTGTCTAACACTTTAGTAGAGAAAAAAGGAAAAAACATAAAAGTCACTAAAGGTTTCAGAGTTGTCTTTAGTTGTCATATTAATAACAATAACATTAATAATAATAATACTAATAGTACTAAATTTGCTTATATGCAAACGCTTAATTAAGGTAACAGTGTTTTGGTTTCTTGCTTATATCTCGAAAACAGTTACTCCTATTAATTTTTATCTTTTTACTAAAATTCAAGCTGATAAAATTTCCTACAAAATAGTTATTTGCATTTTTCATGTAGGACTAACCATAAGCGAGATATATGATTGAAAATAATTAATATTTAAAAAAAAAGTGCTTTAACAGAAAATGTCTTGTGATTTAAAATACACTTAATTTATTGGGTCCAATACTTTATTAGAAGAAAAAGGAAGTGACATAAAAGTCACTGAAGTCTTCAGAGTCGTTTTTAAATGCTGCAGTTTCGTCTTCGTCTCAAACATTGAAAACCGAATTACATTTTTGTTCAGTAACAGTCACAGTTTTCTTATTGGTTTTTTGCTTATATCTCGAAAACAGTTACTTCTATCAATTTTTATCTTTTTTTCAAAATTAAAGCTGATAAAATTTCCTACAAAATAGTTATTTGCATTTTTCTTGTAGGACCAACCATAAGCGAGTTATAGAGTTGGATATAAATAATATTTAACAAAAATTTGCTTTAAAATAAAATGTTTGAAAAACTGAAATTAAACTAATTTAATTGTGTCTAACACTTTAGTAGAGAAAAAAGAAGAAGACATAAAAGTCACTAAAGGTTTCAAAGAGGTCTTTAATCGTAATATTAATAACAATAACATTAATAATAATAATACTAATAGTACTAAATTTGCTTATATGCAAACGCTTAATTAAGGTAACAGTGTTTTGGTTTCTTGCTTATATCTCGAAAACAGTTACTCCTATCAATTTTTATCTTTTTACTAAAATTAAAGCTGATAAAATTTCCTACAAAATAGTTAATTGCATTTTTAATGTAGGACTAACCATAAGCGAGATATAAGTTTGAAAATAATTAAAATTTAAAAAAAAGTGCTTCAACAGAAAATGTCTTGTGATTTAAAATACACTTTATTTATTGGGTCCAATACTTTATTAGAAGAAAAAAGAGGTGACAAAAAGGTCACTGAAGTCTTTAGAGTCGTTTGTGAATGCTGCATTTTCGTCTTCGTCTCAAACATTGAAAACTGAATTACATTTTTGTTCAGTAACTGTTACAGTTTTCTTATTGGTTTTTTGCTTATATCTCGAAAACAGTTACTCCTATCAATTTTTATCTTTCTTTTAAAATTAAAGCTGATAAAGCTTCCTACAAAATAGTTGTTTGCATTTTTCTTGTAGGACCAACCATAACCGAGTTATAGAGTTGGATATAAATAATATTTAACAAAAATTTGCTTTAAATAAAATGTTTGAAAAACCGAAATTAAACTAAATTAATTGAGTCTAACACTTTAGTAGAGAAAAAAGAAAAAGACATAAAAGTCACCAAAGTCTTCAGAATCGTTTTTAGACGTCATATTAATAACAATAACATTAATAATAATAATACTAATAGTACTAAATCTGCTTATATGCAAGCGCTTTATTAAGGTAACAGTGTTTTGGTTACTTGCTCATATCTCGAAAACAGTTACTCCTATCAATTTTTATCTTTCTTTCAAAATTAAAGCTGATAACATTTCCTTCAAAATAGTTATTTGCATTTTTCATGTAGGACTAACCATAAGCGAGATATATGATTGATAATAATTAATATTTAAAACAAATGTGCTTTAACAGAAAATGTCTTGTGATTTAAAATACACTTAATTTATTGGGTCCAATACTTTTTTAGAAGAAAAAAAAAGTGACATAAAAGTCACTGAAGTCTTCAGAGTCGTTTTTAAATGCTGCAGTTTCGTCTTCGTCTCAAACATTGAAAACTGAATTACATTTTTGTTCAGTAACAGTCACAGTTTTCTTATTGGTTTTTTGCTTATATCTCGAAAACAGTTACTCCTATCAATTTTTATCTTTCTGTCAAAATTAAAGCTGATAAAATTTCCTACAAAATAGTTATTTGCATTTTTCTTGTAGGACCAACCATAAGCGAGTTATAGAGTTGGATATAAATAATATTTAACAAAAATTTGCTTTAAAATAAAATGTTTGAAAAACTGAAATTAAACTAATTTAATTGTGTCTAACACTTTAGTAGAGAAAAAAGAAGAAGACATAAAAGTCACTAAAGGTTTCAAAGAGGTCTTTAATCGTAATATTAATAACAATAACATTAATAATAATAATACTAATAGTACTAAATTTGCTTATATGCAAACGCTTAATTAAGGTAACAGTGTTTTGGTTTCTTGCTCATATCTCGAAAACAGTTACTCCTATCAATTTTTATCTTTCTTTCAAAATTAAAGCTGATAACATTTCCTACAAAATAGTTATTTGCATTTTTCATGTAGGACTAACCATAAGCGAGATATATGATTGAAAATAATTAATATTTAAAACAAAAGTGCTTTAACAGAAAATGTCTTGTGATTTAAAATACACTTAATTTATTGGGTCCAATACTTTTTTAGAAGAAAAAAAAAGTGACATAAAAGTCACTGAAGTCTTCAGAGTCGTTTTTAAATGCTGCATTTTCGTCTTCGTCTCAAACATTGAAAACTGAATTACATTTTTGTTCTGAAACGGTAACAGTTTTTACTTTGGTTTTTTGCTTATATCTCGAAAACAGTTACTCCTATCAATTTTTATCTTTTTTTCAAAATTAAAGCTGATAACATTTCCTACAAAATAGTTATTTGCATTTTTCTTGTAGGACCAACCATAAGCGAGTTATAAAGTTGGATATAAATAATATTTAACAAAAACTTGCTTAAAAATAAAATGTTTAAAATACTGAAATTAAACTAAATTAATTGTGTCTAACACTTTAGTAGAGAAAAAAGAAAAAGACATAAAAGTCACCAAAGTCTTCAGAATCGTTTTTAGTCGTCATATTAATAACAATAACATTAATAATAATAATACAAATAGTACTAAATCTGCTTATATGCAAGCGCTTTATTAAGGTAACAGTTTTTTGGTTTGTTGCTTATATCTCGAAAACAGTTACTCCTATGAATTTTTGTCTTTCTTTCAAAATTAAAGCTGATAAAATATTCTACAAAATAGTTATTTGCATTTTTCTTGTAGAACCAACCATAAGCGAGTTATAGAGTTGGATATAAATAATATTTAACAAAAATTTGCTTTAAAATAAAATGTTTGAAAAACTGAAATTAAACTAATTTAATTGTGTCTAACACTTTAGTAGAGGAAAAAGAAGAAGACATAAAAGTCACTAAAGGTTTCAAAGTTGTCTTTAATCGTCATATTAATAACAATAACATTAATAATAATAATACTAATAGTACTAAATTTGCTAATATGCAAACGCTTAATTAAGGTAACAGTGTTTTGGTTTCTTGCTCATATCTCGAAAACAGTTACTCCTATCAACTTTTATCTTTTTACTAAAATTCAAGCTGATAAAATTTCCTACAAAATAATTATTTGCATTTTTTATGTAGGACTAACCATAAGCGAGATATAAGATTGAAAATAATTAATATTTAAAAAAGAAGTGCTTTAACAGAAAATGTCTTGTGATTTAAAATACACTTAATTTATTAGGTCCAATACTTTACTAGAAAAAAAGGGGGTGACATATAAGTCACTGAAGTCTTCAGAGTCGATTTTAAATGCTGCATTTTCGTCTTCGTCTCAAACATTGAAAACTGAATTACATTTTTGTTCTGAAACGGTACAGTTTTTACATTGGTTTTTTGCTTATATCTCGAAAACAGTTACTCCTATCAATTTTTATCTTTCTTTCAAAATTAAAGCTGATAACATTTCCTACAAAATAGTTATTTGCATTTTTCTTGTAGGACCAACCATAAGCGAGTTATAAAGTTGGATATAAATAATATTTAACAAAAACTTGCTTAAAAATAAAATGTTTGAAATACTGAAATTAAACTAAATTAATTGTGTCTAACACTTTAGTAGAGAAAAAAGAAAAAGACATAAAAGTCACCAAAGTCTTCAGAATCGTTTTTAGTCGTCATATTAATAACAATAACATTAATAATAATAATACTAATAGTACTAAATCTGCTTATATGCAAGCGCTTTATTAAGGTAACAGTTTTTTGGTTTCTTGCTTATATCTCGAAAACAGTTACTCCTATGAATTTTTGTCTTTTTTTCAAAATTAAAGCTGATAAAATTTCCTACAAAATAGTTATTTGCATTTTTCTTGTAGGACCAACCATAAGCGAGTTATAGAGTTGGATATAAATAATTTTTAACAAAAATTTGCTTTAAAATAAAATGTTTGAAAAACTGAAATTAAACTAATTTAATTGTGTCTAACACTTTAGTAGAGGAAAAAGGAAAAGACATAAAAGTCACTAAAGGTTTCAGAGTTGTCTTTAGTTGTCATATTAATAACAATAACATTAATAATAATAATACTAATAGTACTAAATTTGCTTATATGCAAACGCTTAATTAAGGTAACAGTGATTTGGTTTCTTGCTTATATCTCGAAAAGAGTTACTCCTATCAATTTTTATCTTTTTACTAAAATTCAAGCTGATAAAATTTCCTATAAAATAGTTATTTGCATTTTTCATGTAGGACTAACCATAAGCGAGATATATGATTGAAAATAATTAATATTTAAAAAAAAGTGCTTTAACAGAAAATGTCTTGTGATTTAAAATACACTTAATTTATTGGGTCCAATACTTTATTAGAAGAAAAAGGAAGTGACATAAAAATCACTGAAGTCTTCAGAGTCGTTTTTAAATGCTGCAGTTTCGTCTTCGTCTCAAACATTGAAAACTGAATTACATTTTTGTTCAGTAACAGTCACAGTTTTCTTATTGGTTTTTTGCTTATATCTCGAAAACAGTTACTCCTATCAATTTTTATCTTTCTGTCAAAATTAAAGCTGATAAAATTTCCAACAAAATAGTTATTTGCATTTTTCTTGTAGGACCAACCATAAGCGAGTTATAGAGTTGGATATAAATAATATTTAACAAAAATTTGCTTTAAAATAAAATGTTTGAAAAACTGAAATTAAACTAATTTAATTGTGTCTAACACTTTAGTAGAGGAAAAAGAAGAAGACATAAAAGTCACTAAAGGTTTCAAAGTTGTCTTTAATCGTCATATTAATAACAATAACATTAATAATAATAATACTAATAGTACTAAATTTGCTTATATGCAAACGCTTAATTAAGGAAACAGTGTTTTGGTTTCTTGCTCATATCTCGAAAACAGTTACTCCTATCAATTTTTATCTTTCTTTCAAAATTAAAGCTGATAACATTTCCTACAAAATAGTTATTTGCATTTTTCTTGTGGGACCAACCATAAGCGAGTTATAAAGTTGGATATAAATAATATTTAACAAAAACTTGCTTAAAAATAAAATGTTTGAAATACTGAAATTAAACTAAATTAATTGTGTCTAACACTTTAGTAGAGAAAAAAGAAAAAGACATAAAAGTCACCAAAGTCTTCAGAATCGTTTTTAGTCGTCATATTAATAACAATAACATTAATAATAATAATACTAATAGTACTAAATCTGCTTATATGCAAGCGCTTTATTAAGGTAACAGTTTTTTGGTTTCTTGCTTATATCTCGAAAACAGTTACTCCTATGAATTTTTGTCTTTTTTTCAAAATTAAAGCTGATAAAATTTCCTACAAAATAGTTTTTTGCATTTTTCTTGTAGGACCAACCATAAGCGAGTTATAGAGTTGGATATAAATAATTTTTAACAAAAATTTGCTTTAAAATAAAATGTTTGAAAAACCGAAATTAAACTAATTTAATTGTGTCTAACACTTTAGTAGAGGAAAAAGGAAAAGACATAAAAGTCACTAAAGGTTTCAGAGTTGTCTTTAGTTGTCATATTAATAATAATAACATTAATAATAATAATACTAATAGTACTAAATTTGCTTATATGCAAACGCTTAATTAAGGTAACAGTGTTTTGGTTTCTTGCTTATATCTCGAAAACAGTTACTCCTATCAATTTTTATCTTTTTACTAAAATTCAAGCTGATAAAATTTCCTATAAAATAGTTATTTGCATTTTTCATGTAGGACTAACCATAAGCGAGATATATGATTGAAAATAATTAATATTTAAAAAAAAAGTGCTTTAACAGAAAATGACTTGTGATTTAAAATACACTTAATTTATTGGGTCCAATACTTTATTAGAAGAAAAAGGAAGTGACATAAAAGTCACTGAAGTCTTCAGAGTCGTTTTTAAATGCTGCAGTTTCGTCTTCGTCTCAAACATTGAAAACTGAATTACATTTTTGTTCAGTAACAGTCACAGTTTTCTTATTGGTTTTTTGCTTATATCTCGAAAACAGTTACTCCTATCAATTTTTATCTTTCTGTCAAAATTAAAGCTGATAAAATTTCCTACAAAATAGTTATTTGCATTTTTCTTGTAGGACCAACCATAAGCGAGTTATAGAGTTGGATATAAATAATATTTAACAAAAATTTGCTTTAAAATAAAATGTGTGAAAAACTGAAATTAAACTAATTTAATTGTGTCTAACACTTTAGTAGAGGAAAAAGAAGAAGACATAAAAGTCACTAAAGGTTTCAAAGTTGTCTTTAATCGTCATATTAATAACAATAACATTAATAATATTAATACTAATAGTACTAAATTTGCTTATATGCAAACGCTTAATTAAGGTAACAGTGTTTTGGTTTCTTGCTCATATCTCGAAAACAGTTACTCCTATCAAATTTTATCTTTTTTTCAAAATTAAAGCTGATAACATTTCCTACAAAATAGTTATTTGCATTTTTCTTGTAGGACCAACCATAAGCGAGTTATAAAATTGGATATAAATAATATTTAACAAAAACTTGCTTAAAAATAAAATGTTTGAAATACTGAAATTAAACTAAATTAATTGTGTCTAACACTTTAGTAGAGAAAAAAGAAAAAGACATAAAAGTCACCAAAGTCTTCAGAATCGTTTTTAGTCGTCATATTAATAACAATAACATTAATAATAATAATACTAATAGTACTAAATCTGCTTATATGCAAGCGCTTTATTAAGGTAACAGTTTTTTGGTTTCTTGCTTATATCTCGAAAACAGTTACTCCTATGAATTTTTGTCTTTCTTTCAAAATTAAAGCTGATAAAATATTCCACAAAATAGTTATTTGCATTTTTCTTGTAGGACCAACCATAAGCGAGTTATAGAGTTGGATATAAATAATATTTAACAAAAACTTGCTTAAAAATAAAATGTTTGAAATACTGAAATTAAACTAAATTAATTGTGTCTAACACTTTAGTAGAGAAAAAAGAAAAAGACATAAAAGTCACCAAAGTCTTCAGAATCGTTTTTAGTCGTCATATTAATAACAATAACATTAATAATAATAATACTAATAGTACTAAATCTGCTTATATGCAAGCGCTTTATTAAGGTAACAGTTTTTTGGTTTCTTGCTTATATCTCGAAAACAGTTACTCCTATGAATTTTTGTCTTTCTTTCAAAATTAAAGCTGATAAAATATTCTACAAAATAGTTATTTGCATTTTTCTTGTAGGACCAACCATAAGCGAGTTATAGAGTTGGATATAAATAATATTTAACAAAAATTTGCTTTAAAATAAAATGTTTGAAAAACCGAAATTAAACTAATTTAATTGTGTCTAACACTTTAGTAGAGGAAAAAGGAAAAGACATAAAAGTCACTAAAGGTTTCAGAGTTGTCTTTAGTTGTCATATTAATAACAATAACATTAATAATAATAATACTAATAGTACTAAATTTGCTTATATGCAAACGCTTAATTAAGGTAACAGTGTTTTGGTTTCTTGCTTATATCTCGAAAACAGTTACTCCTATCAATTTTTATCTTTTTACTAAAATTCAAGCTGATAAAATTTCCTACAAAATAGTTATTTGCATTTTTTATGTAGGACTAACCATAAGCGAGATATAAGATTGAAAATAATTAATATTTAAAAAAGAAGTGCTTTAACAGAAAATGTCTTGTGATTTAAAATACACTTAATTTATTGGGTCCAATACTTTATTAGAAGAAAAAGGAAGTGACATAAAAGTCACTGAAGTCTTCAGAGTCGTTTTTAAATGCTGCAGTTTCGTCTTCGTCTCAAACATTGAAAACCGAATTACATTTTTGTTCAGTAACAGTCACAGTTTTCTTATTGGTTTTTTGCTTATATCTCGAAAACAGTTACTCCTATCAATTTTTATCTTTCTTTCAAAATTAAAGCTGATAAAATTTCCTACAAAATAGTTATTTGCATTTTTCTTGTAGGACCAACCATAAGCGAGTTATAGAGTTGGATATAAATAATATTTAACAAAAATTTGCTTTAAAATAAAATGTTTGAAAAACTGAAATTAAACTAATTTAATTGTGTCTAACACTTTAGTAGAGGAAAAAGAAGACGACATAAAAGTCACTAAAGGTTTCAAAGTTGTCTTTAATCGTCATATTAATAACAATAACATTAATAATAATAATACTAATAGAACTAAATTTGCTTATATGCAAACGCTTAATTAAGGTAACAGTGTTTTGGTTTCTTGCTCATATCTCGAAAACAGTTACTCCTATCAATTTTTATTTTTTTACTAAAATTCAAGCTGATAAAATTTCTTACAAAATAGTTATTTGCATTTTTTATGTAGGACTAACCATAAGCGAGATATAAGATTGAAAATAATTAATATTTAAAAAAGAAGTGCTTTAACAGAAAATGTCTTGTGATTTAAAATACACTTAATTTATTAGGTCCAATACTTTATTAGAAAAAAAAGGGGGTGACATATAAGTCACTGAAGTCTTCAGAGTCGATTTTAAATGCTGCATTTTCGTCTTCGTCTCAAACATTGAAAACTAAATTACATTTTTGTTCTGAAACGGTAACAGTTTTTACTTTGGTTTTTTGCTTATATCTCGAAAACAGTTACTCCTATCAATTTTTATCTTTCTTTCAAAATTAAAGCTGATAACATTTCCTACAAAATAGTTATTTGCATTTTTCTTGTAGGACCAACCATAAGCGAGTTATAAAGTTGGATATAAATAATATTTAACAAAAACTTGCTTAAAAATAAAATGTTTGAAATACTGAAATTAAACTAAATTAATTGTGTCTAACACTTTAGTAGAGAAAAAAGAAAAAGACATAAAAGTCACCAAAGTCTTCAGAATCGTTTTTAGTCGTCATATTAATAACAATAACATTAATAATAATAATACTAACAGCACTAAATCTGCTTATATGCAAGCGCTTTATTAAGGTAACAGTTTTTTGGTTTCTTGCTTATATCTCGAAAACAGTTACTCCTATGAATTTTTGTCTTTCTTTCAAAATTAAAGCTGATAAAATATTCTATAAAATAGTTATTTGCATTTTTCTTCAAGGACCAACCATAAGCGAGTTATAGAGTTGGATATAAATAATATATAACAAAAATTTGCTTTAAAATAAAATGTTTGAAAAACTGAAATTAAACTAATTTAACTGTGTCTAACACTTTAGTAGAGGAAAAAGGAAAAGACATAAAAGTCACTAAAGGTTTCAGAGTTGTCTTTAGTTGTCATATTAATAACAATAACATTAATAATAATAATACTAATAGTACTAAATTTGCTTATATGCAAACGCTTAATTAATGTAACAGTGTTTTGGTTTCTTGCTCATATTTCGAAAACAGTTACTCCTATCAATTTTTAACTTTTTACTAAAATTCAAGCTGATAAAATTTCCTACAAAATAGTTATTTGCATTTTTTATGTAGGACTAACCATAAGCGAGATATAAGATTGAAAATAATTAATATTTAAAAAAGAAGTGCTTTAACAGAAAATGTCTTGTCATTTAAAATACACTTAATTTATTAGGTCCAATACTTTATTAAAAAAAAAGGGGGTGACATATAAGTCATTGAAGTCTTCAGAGTCGATTTTAAATGCTGCATTTTCGTCTTCGTCTCAAACATTGAAAACTGAATTACATTTTTGTTCTGAAACGGTAACAGTTTTTACTTTGGTTTTTTGCTTATATCTCGAAAACAGTTACTCCTATCAATTTTTATCTTTCTTTCAAAATTAAAGCTGATAACATTTCCTACAAAATAGTTATTTGCATTTTTCTTGTAGGACCAACCATAAGCGAGTTATAAAGTTGGATATAAATAATATTTAACAAAAACTTGCTTAAAAATAAAATGTTTGAAATACTGAAATTAAACTAAATTAATTGTGTCTAACACTTTAGTAGAGAAAAAAGAAATAGACATAAAAGTCACCAAAGTCTTCAGAATCGTTTTTAGTCGTCATATTAATAACAATAACATTAATAATAATAATACTAATAGTACTAAATCTGCTTATATGCAAGCGCTTTATTAAGGTAACAGTTTTTTGGTTTCTTGCTTATATCTCGAAAACAGTTACTCCTATGAATTTTTGTCTTTTTTTCAAAATTAAAGCTGATAAAATATTCTACAAAATAGTTATTTGCATTTTTCTTGTAGGACCAACCATAAGCGAGTTATAGAGTTGGATATAAATAATATTTAACAAAAATTTGCTTTAAAATAAAATGTTTGAAAAACTGAAATTAAACTAATTTAACTGTGTCTAACACTTTAGTAGAGAAAAAAGGAAAAGACATAAAAGTCACTAAAGTTTTCAGAGTTGTCTTTAGTTGTCATATTAATAACAATAACATTAATAATAATAATACTAATAGTACTAAATTTGCTTATATGCAAACACTTAATTAAGGTAACAGTGTTTTGGTTTCTTGCTTATATCTCGAAAACAGTTACTCCTATCAATTTTTATCTTTTTACTAAAATTCAAGCCGATAAAATTTCCTACAAAATAGTTATTTGCATTTTTCATGTAGGACTAACCATAAGCGAGATATATGATTGAAAATAATTAATATTTAAAAAAAAAGTGCTTTAACAGAAAATGTCTTGTGATTTAAAATACACTTAATTTATTGGGTCCAATACTTTATTAGAAGAAAAAGGAAGTGACATAAAAGTCACTGAAGTCTTCAGAGTCGTTTTTAAATGCTGCAGTTTCGTCTTCGTCTCAAACATTGAAAACCGAATTACATTTTTGTTCAGTAACAGTCACAGTTTTCTTATTGGTTTTTTGCTTATATCTCGAAAACAGTTACTCCTATCAATTTTTATCTTTTTTTCAAAATTAAAGCTGATAAAATTTCCTACAAAATAGTTATTTGCATTTTTCTTGTAGGACCAACCATAAGCGAGTTATAGAGTTGGATATAAATAATATTTAACAAAAATTTGCTTTAAAATAAAATGTTTGAAAAACTGAAATTAAACTAATTTAATTGTGTCTAACACTTTAGTAGAGGAAAAAGAAGATGACATAAAAGTCACTAAAGGTTTCAAAGTTGTCTTTAATCGTCATATTAATAACAATAACATTAATAATAATAATACTAATAGTACTAAATTTGCTTATATGCAAACGCTTAATTAAGGTAACAGTGTTTTGGTTTCTTGCTCATATCTCGAAAACAGTTACTCCTATCAATTTTTATCTTTTTACTAAAATTCAAGCTGATAAAATTTCCTACAAAATAGTTATTTGCATTTTTTATGTAGGACTAACCATAAGCGAGATATAAGATTGAAAATAATTAATATTTAAAAAAGAAGTGCTTTAACAGAAAATGTCTTGTGATTTAAAATACACTTAATTTATTAGGTCCAATACTTTATTAGAAAAAAAAGGGAGTGACATATAAGTCACTGAAGTCTTCAGAGTCGATTTTAAATGCTGCATTTTCGTCTTCGTCTCAAACATTGAATACTGAATTACATTTTAGTTCTGAAACGGTAACAGTTTTTACTTTGGTTTTTTGCTTATATCTCGAAAACAGTTACTCCTATCAATTTTTATCTTTCTTTCAAAATTAAAGCTGATAACATTTCCTACAAAATAGTTATTTGCATTTTTCTTGTAGGACCAACCATAAGCGAGTTATAAAGTTGGATATAAATAATATTTAACAAAAACTTGCTTAAAAATAAAATGTTTGAAATACTGAAATTAAACTAAATTAATTGTGTCTAACACTTTAGTAGAGAAAAAAGAAAAAGACATAAAAGTCACCAAAGTCTTCAAAATCGTTTTTAGTCGTCATATTAATAACAATAACATTAATCATAATAATACTAATAGTACTAAATCTGCTTATATGCAAGCGCTTTATTAAGGTAACAGTTTTTTGGTTTCTTGCTTATATCTCGAAAACAGTTACTCCTATGAATTTTTGTCTTTCTTTCAAAATTAAAGCTGATAAAATATTCTACAAAATAGTTATTTGCATTTTTCTTGTAGGACCAACCATAAGCGAGTTATAGAGTTGGATATAAATAATATATAACAAAAATTTGCTTTAAAATAAAATGTTTGAAAAACTGAAATTAAACTAATTTAACTGTGTCTAACACTTTAGTAGAGGAAAAAGGAAAAGACATAAAAGTCACTAAAGGTTTCGGAGTTGTCTTTAGTTGTCATATTAATAACAATAACATTAATAATAATAATACTAATAGTACTAAATTTGCTTATATGCAAACGCTCAATTAAGGTAACAGTGTTTTGGTTTCTTGCTTATATCTCGAAAAGAGTTACTCCTATGAATTTTTGTTTTTTTTTTCAAAATTAAAGCTGATAAAATTTCCTACAAAATAGTTATTTGCATTTTTCTTGTAGGACCAACCATAAACGAGTTATAGAGTTGGATATAAATAATATTTAACAAAAATTTGCTTTAAAATAAAATGTTTGAAAAACTGAAATTAAACTAATTTAATTGTGTCTAACACTTTAGTAGAGGAAAAAGGAAAAGACATAAAAGTCACTAAAGGTTTTAGAGTTGTCTTTAGTTGTCATATTAATAACAATAACATTAATAATATTAATACTAATAGTACTAAATTTGCTTATATGCAAACGCTTAATTAAGGTAACAGTGTTTTGGTTTCTTGCTTATATCTCGAAAACAGTTACTCCTATCAATTTTTATCTTTTTACTAAAATTTAAGCTGATAAAATTTCCTACAAAATAGTTATTTGCATTTTTCATGTAGGACTAACCATAAGCGAGATATATGATTGAAAATAATTAATATTTAAAAAAAAAGTGCTTTAACAGAAAATGTCTTGTGATTTAAAATACACTTAATTTATTGGGTCCAATACTTTATTAGAAGAAAAAGGAAGTGACATAAAAGTCACTGAAGTCTTCAGAGTCGTTTTTAAATGCTGCAGTTTCGTCTTCGTCTCAAACCTTGAAAACTGAATTACATTTTTGTTCAGTAACAGTCACAGTTTTCTTATTGGTTTTTTGCTTATATCTCGAAAACAGTTACTCCTATCAATTTTTATCTTTCTGTCAAAATTAAAGCTGATAAAATTTCCTACAAAATAGTTATTTGCATTTTTCTTGTAGGACCAACCATAAGCGAGTTATAGAGTTGGATATAAATAATATTTAACAAAAATTTGCTTTAAAATAAAATGTTTGAAAAACTGAAATTTAACTAATTTAATTGTGTCTAACACTTTAGTAGAGGAAAAAGAAGAAGACATAAAAGTCACTAAAGGTTTCAAAGTTGTCTTTAATCGTCATATTAATAACAATAACATTAATAATAATAATACTAATTGTACTAAATTTGCTTATATGCAAACGCTTAATTAAGGTAACAGTGTTTTGGTTTCTTGCTCATATCTCGAAAACAGTTACTCCTATCAATTTTTATTTTGTTACTAAATTTATTTTTATTTATTTATTTTTATTTGCATTTTTCTTGTAGGACCAACCATAAGCGAGTTATAAAGTTGGATATAAATAATATTTAACAAAAACTTGCTTAAAAATAAAATGTTTGAAATACTGAAATTAAACTAAATTAATTGTGTCTAACACTTTAGTAGAGAAAAAAGAAAAAGTCATAAAAGTCACCAAAGTCTTCAGAATCGTTTTTAGTCGTCATATTAATAACAATAACATTAATAATAATAATACTAATAGTACTAAATCTGCTTATATGCAAGCGCTTTATTAAGGTAACAGTTTTTTGGTTTCTTGCTTATATCTCGAAAACAGTTACTCCTATGAATTTTTGTCTTTTCTTCAAAATTAAAGCTGATAAAATTTCCTACAAAATAGTTATTTGCATTTTTCTTGTAGGACCAACCATAAACGAGTTATAGAGTTGGATATAAATAATATTTAACAAAAATTTGCTTTAAAATAAAATGTTTGAAAAACTGAAATTAAACTAATTTAACTGTGTCTAACACTTTAGTAGAGAAAAAAGGAAAAGACATAAAAGTCACTAAAGGTTTCAAAGTTGTCTTTAATCGTCATATTAATAACAATAACATTAATAATAATAATACTAATAGTACTAAATTTGCTTATATGCAAACGCTTAATTAAGGTAACAGTGTTTTGGTTTCTTGCTCATATCTCGAAAACAGTTACTCCTATCAACTTTTATCTTTTTACTAAAATTCAAGCTGATAAAATTTCCTACAAAATAATTATTTGCATTTTTTATGTAGGACTAACCATAAGCGAGATATAAGATTGAAAATAATTAATATTTAAAAAAGAAGTGCTTTAACAGAAAATGTCTTGTGATTTAAAATACACTTAATTTATTAGGTCCAATACTTTATTAGAAAAAAAGGGGGTGACATATAAGTCACTGAAGTTTTCAGAGTCGATTTTAAATGCTGCAATTTTGTCTTCGTCTCAAACATTGAAAACTGAATTACATTTTTGTTCTGAAACGGTAACAGTTTTTACTTTCGTTTTTTGCTTATATCTCGAAAACAGTTACTCCTATCAATTTTTATCTTTCTTTCAAAATTAAAGCTGATAACATTTCCTACAAAATAGTTATTTGCATTTTTCTTGTAGGACCAACCATAAGCGAGTTATAAAGTTGGATATAAATAATATTTAACTAAAACTTGCTTAAAAATAAAATGTTTGAAATACTGAAATTAAACTAAATTAATTGTGTCTAACACTTTAGTAGAGGAAAAAGAAGAAGACATAAAAGTCACTAAAGGTTTCAAAGTTGTCTTTAATCGTCATATTAATAACAATAACATTAATAATAATAATACTAATAGTACTAAATTTGCTTATATGCTAACGCTTAATTAAGGTAACAGTGTTTTGGTTTCTTGCTCATATCTCGAAAACAGTTACTCCTATCAATTTTTATCTTTTCACTAAAATTCAAGCTGATAAAATTTCCTACAAAATAGTTATTTGCATTTTTTATGTAGGACTAACCATAAGCGAGATATAAGATTGAAAATAATTAATATTTAAAAAAGAAGTGCTTTAACAGAAAATGTCTTGTGATTTAAAATACACTTAATTTATTAGGTCCAATACTTTATTAGAAAAAAAAGGGGGTGACATATAAGTCACTGAAGTCTGCAGAGTCGATTTTAAATGCTGCATTTTCGTCTTCGTCTCAAACATTGAAAACTGAATTACATTTTTGTTCTGAAACGGTAACAGTTTTTACTTTGGTTTTTTGCTTATATCTCGAAAACAGTTACTCCTATCAATTTTTATCTTTCTTTCAAAATTAAAGCTGATAACATTTCCTACAAAATAATTATTTGCATTTTTCTTGTAGGACCAACCATAAGCGAGTTATAAAGTTGGATATAAATAATATTTAACAAAAACTTGCTTAAAAATAAAATGTTTGAAATACTGAAATTAAACTTAATAATAATACTAATAGTACTAAATCTGCTTATATGCAAGCGCTTTATTAAGGTAACAGTTTTTTGGTTTCTTGCTTATATCTCGAAAACAGTTACTCCTATGAATTTTTGTCTTTCTTTCAAAATTAAAGCTGATAAAATATTCTACAGAATAGTTATTTGCATTTTTCTTGTAGGACCAACCACAAGCGAGTTATAGAGTTGAATATAAATAATATTTAACAAAAATTTGCTTTAAAATAAAATGTTTGAAAAACTGAAATTAAACTAATTTAACTGTGTCTAACACTTTAGTAGAGAAAAAAGGAAAAGACATAAAAGTCACTAAAGGTTTCAGAGTTGTCTTTAGTTGTCATATTAATAACAATAACATTAATAATAATAATACTAATAGTACTAAATTTGCTTATATGCAAACGCTTAATTAAGGTAACAGTGTTTTGGTTTCTTGCTTATATCTCGAAAACAGTTACTCCTATCAATTTTTATCTTTTTACTAAAATTCAAGCTGATAAAATTTCCTACAAAATAGTTATTTGCATTTTTCATATAGGACTAACCATAAGCGAGATATATGATTGAAAATAATTAATATTTAAAAAAAAAGTGCTTTAACAGAAAATGTCTTGTGATTTAAAATACACTTAATTTATTGGGTCCAATACTTTATTAGAAGAAAAAGGAAGTGGCATAAAAGTCACTGAAGTCTTCAGAGTCGTTTTTAAATGCTGCAGTTTCGTCTTCGTCTTAAACATTGAAAACCGAATTACATTTTTGTTCAGTAACAGTCACAGTTTTCTTATTGGTTTTTTGCTTATATCTCGAAAACAGTTACTCCTATCAATTTTTATCTTTTTTTCAAAATTAAAGCTGATAAAATTTTCTACAAAATAGTTATTTGCATTTTTCTTGTAGGACCAACCATAAGCGAGTTATAGAGTTGGATATAAATAATATTTAACAAAAATTTGCTTTAAAATAAAATGTTTGAAAAACTGAAATTAAACTAATTTAATTGTGTCTAACACTTTAGTAGAGGAAAAAGAAGAAGACATAAAAGTCACTAAAGGTTTCAAAGTTGTCTTTAATCGTCATATTATAAACAATAACATTAATAATAATAATACTAATAGTACTAAATTTGCTTATATGCAAACGCTTAATTAAGGTAACAGTGTTTTGGTTTCTTGCTCATATCTCGAAAACAGTTACTCCTATCAATTTTTACCTTTTTACTAAAATTCAAGCTGATAAAATTTCCTACAAAATAGTTATTTGCATTTTTTATGTAAGACTAACCATAAGCGAGATATAAGATTGAAAATAATTAATATTTAAAAAAGAAGTGCTTTAACAGAAAATGTCTTGTGATTTAAAATACACTTAATTTATTAGGTCCAATACTTTATTAGAAAAAAAAGGGGGTGACATATAAGTCACTGAAGTCTTCAGAGTCGATTTTAAATGCTGCATTTTCGTCTTCGTCTCAAACATTGAAAACTGAATTACATTTTTGTTCTGAAACGGTAACAGTTTTTACTTTGGTTTTTTGCTTATATCTCGAAAACAGTTACTCCTATCAATTTTTATCTTTCTTTCAAAATTAAAGCTGATAACATTTCCTACAAAATAATTATTTGCATTTTTCTTGTAGGACCAACCATAAGCGAGTTATAAAGTTGGATATAAATAATATTTAACAAAAACTTGCTTAAAAATAAAATGTTTGAAATACTGAAATTAAACTTAATAATAATACTAATAGTACTAAATCTGCTTATATGCAAGCGCTTTATTAAGGTAACAGTTTTTTGGTTTCTTGCTTATATCTCGAAAACAGTTACTCCTATGAATTTTTGTCTTTCTTTCAAAATTAAAGCTGATAAAATATTCTACAGAATAGTTATTTGCATTTTTCTTGTAGGACCAACCACAAGCGAGTTATAGAGTTGAATATAAATAATATTTAACAAAAATTTGCTTTAAAATAAAATGTTTGAAAAACTGAAATTAAACTAATTTAACTGTGTCTAACACTTTAGTAGAGAAAAAAGGAAAAGACATAAAAGTCACTAAAGGTTTCAGAGTTGTCTTTAGTTGTCATATTAATAACAATAACATTAATAATAATAATACTAATAGTACTAAATTTGCTTATATGCAAACGCTTAATTAAGGTAACAGTGTTTTGGTTTCTTGCTTATATCTCGAAAACAGTTACTCCTATCAATTTTTATCTTTTTACTAAAATTCAAGCTGATAAAATTTCCTACAAAATAGTTATTTGCATTTTTCATATAGGACTAACCATAAGCGAGATATATGATTGAAAATAATTAATATTTAAAAAAAAAGTGCTTTAACAGAAAATGTCTTGTGATTTAAAATACACTTAATTTATTGGGTCCAATACTTTATTAGAAGAAAAAGGAAGTGGCATAAAAGTCACTGAAGTCTTCAGAGTCGTTTTTAAATGCTGCAGTTTCGTCTTCGTCTTAAACATTGAAAACCGAATTACATTTTTGTTCAGTAACAGTCACAGTTTTCTTATTGGTTTTTTGCTTATATCTCGAAAACAGTTACTCCTATCAATTTTTATCTTTTTTTCAAAATTAAAGCTGATAAAATTTTCTACAAAATAGTTATTTGCATTTTTCTTGTAGGACCAACCATAAGCGAGTTATAGAGTTGGATATAAATAATATTTAACAAAAATTTGCTTTAAAATAAAATGTTTGAAAAACTGAAATTAAACTAATTTAATTGTGTCTAACACTTTAGTAGAGGAAAAAGAAGAAGACATAAAAGTCACTAAAGGTTTCAAAGTTGTCTTTAATCGTCATATTATAAACAATAACATTAATAATAATAATACTAATAGTACTAAATTTGCTTATATGCAAACGCTTAATTAAGGTAACAGTGTTTTGGTTTCTTGCTCATATCTCGAAAACAGTTACTCCTATCAATTTTTACCTTTTTACTAAAATTCAAGCTGATAAAATTTCCTACAAAATAGTTATTTGCATTTTTTATGTAAGACTAACCATAAGCGAGATATAAGATTGAAAATAATTAATATTTAAAAAAGAAGTGCTTTAACAGAAAATGTCTTGTGATTTAAAATACACTTAATTTATTAGGTCCAATACTTTATTAGAAAAAAAAGGGGGTGACATATAAGTCACTGAAGTCTTCAGAGTCGATTTTAAATGCTGCATTTTCGTCTTCGTCTCAAACATTGAAAACTGAATTACATTTTTGTTCTGAAACGGTAACAGTTTTTACTTTGGTTTTTTGCTTATATCTCGAAAACAGTTACTCCTATCAATTTTTATCTTTCTTTCAAAATTAAAGCTGATAACATTTCCTACAAAATAGTTATTTGCATTTTTCTTGTAGGACCAACCATAAGCGAGTTATAAAGTTGGATATAAATAATATTTAACAAAAACTTGCTTAAAAATAAAATGTTTGAAATACTGAAATTAAACTAAATTAATTGTGTCTAACACTTTAGTAGAGAAAAAAGAAAAAGACATAAAAGTCACCAAAGTCTTCAGAATTGTTTTTAGTCGTCATATTAATAACAATAACATTAATAATAATAATACTAACAGTACTAAATCTGCTTATATGCAAGCGCTTTATTAAGGTAACAGTTTTTTGGTTTCTTGCTTATATCTCGAAAACAGTTACTCCTATGAATTTTTGTCTTTCTTTCAAAATTAAAGCTGATAAAATATTCTACAAAATAGTTATTTGCATTTTTCTTGTAGGACCAACCATAAGCGAGTTATAGAGTTGGATATAAATAATATATAACAAAAATTTGCTTTAAAATAAAATGTTTGAAAAACTGAAATTAAACTAATTTAACTGTGTCTAACACTTTAGTAGAGGAAAAAGGAAAAGACATAAAAGTCACTAAAGGTTTCAGAGTTGTCTTTAGTTGTCATATTAATAACAATAACATTAATAATAATAATACTAATAGTACTAAATTTGCTTATATGCAAACGCTTAATTAAGGTAACAGTGTTTTGGTTTCTTGCTTATATCTCGAAAACAGTTACTCCTATCAATTTTTATCTTTTTACTAAAATTCAAGCTGATAAAATTTCCTACAAAATAGTTATTTGCATTTTTCATGTAGGACTAACCATAAGCGAGATATAAGTTTGAAAATAATTAATATTTAAAAAAAAAGTGCTTTAACAGAAAATGTCTTGTGATTTAAAATACACTTAATTTATTAGGTCCAATACTTTATTAGAAGAAAAAGGGGGTGTCATATAAGTCACTGAAGTCTTCAGAGTTGATTGTAAATGCTGCATTTTCGTCTTCGTCTCAAACATTGAAAACTGAATTACATTTTTGTTCTGAAACGGTAACAGTTTTTACTTTGGTTTTTTGCTTATATCTCGAAAACAGTTACTCCTATCAATTTTTATCTTTCTTTCAAAATTAAAGCTGATAACATTTCCTACAAAATAGTTATTTGCATTTTTCTTGTAGGACCAACCATAAGCGAGTTATAAAGTTGGATATAAATAATATTTAACAAAAACTTGCTTAAAAATAAAATGTTTGAAATACTGAAATTAAACTAAATTAATTGTGTCTAACACTTTAGTAGAGAAAAAAGAAAAAGACATAAAAGTCACCAAAGTCTTCAGAATTGTTTTTAGTCGTCATATTAATAACAATAACATTAATAATAATAATACTAACAGTACTAAATCTGCTTATATGCAAGCGCTTTATTAAGGTAACAGTTTTTTGGTTTCTTGCTTATATCTCGAAAACAGTTACTCCTATGAATTTTTGTCTTTCTTTCAAAATTAAAGCTGATAAAATATTCTACAAAATAGTTATTTGCATTTTTCTTGTAGGACCAACCATAAGCGAGTTATAGAGTTGGATATAAATAATATATAACAAAAATTTGCTTTAAAATAAAATGTTTGAAAAACTGAAATTAAACTAATTTAACTGTGTCTAACACTTTAGTAGAGGAAAAAGGAAAAGACATAAAAGTCACTAAAGGTTTCAGAGTTGTCTTTAGTTGTCATATTAATAACAATAACATTAATAATAATAATACTAATAGTACTAAATTTGCTTATATGCAAACGCTTAATTAAGGTAACAGTGTTTTGGTTTCTTGCTTATATCTCGAAAACAGTTACTCCTATCAATTTTTATCTTTTTACTAAAATTCAAGCTGATAAAATTTCCTACAAAATAGTTATTTGCATTTTTCATGTAGGACTAACCATAAGCGAGATATAAGTTTGAAAATAATTAATATTTAAAAAAAAAGTGCTTTAACAGAAAATGTCTTGTGATTTAAAATACACTTAATTTATTAGGTCCAATACTTTATTAGAAGAAAAAGGGGGTGTCATATAAGTCACTGAAGTCTTCAGAGTTGATTGTAAATGCTGCATTTTCGTCTTCGTCTCAAACATTGAAAACTGAATTACATTTTTGTTCTGAAACGGTAACAGTTTTCACTTTGGTTTTTTGCTTATATCTCGAAAACAATTACTCCTATCAGTTTTTATTTTTTTTTAAAATTAAAGCTGATAAAATTTCCTACAAAATAGTTATTTGCATTTTTCTTGTAGGACCAACCATAAGCGAGTTATAAAGTTGGATATAAATAATATTTAACAAAAACTTGCTTAAAAATAAAATGTTTGAAATACTGAAATTAAACTAAATTAATTGTGTCTAACACTTTAGTAGAGAAAAAAGAAAAAGACATAAAAGTCACCAAAGTCTTCAGAATCGTTTTTAGTCGTCATATTAATAACATTAACATTAATAATAATAATACTAATAGTATAATAGTACAATAACATTAATAATAATAATACTAATAGTATTATTATTAGTATTATTATTATTAATGTTATTGTTATTAATATGACGACTAAAAACGATTCTGAAGACTTTGGTAACTTTTATGTCTTTTTCTTTTTTCTCTACTAAAGTGTTAGACACAATTAATTTAGTTTAATTTTTGTATTTCAAACATTTAATTTTTAAGCAAGTTTTTGTTAAATATTATTTATATCCAACTTTATAACTCGCTTATGGTTGGTCCCACAAGAAAAATGCAAATAACTATTTTGTAGGAAATGTTATCAGCTTTAATTTTGAAAGAAAAATAAAAATTTATAGGAGTAACTGTTTTCGAGATATGAGCAAGAAACCAAAACACTGTTACCTTAATTAAGCGTTTGCATATAAGCAAATTTAGTACTATTAGTATTATTATTATTAATGTTATTGTTATTAATATGACGATTAAAGACAACTTTGAAACCTTTAGTGACTTTTATGTCTTCTTCTTTTTCCTCTACTAAAGTGTTAGACACAATTAAATTAGTTTAATTTCAGTTTTTCAAACATTTTATTTTAAAGCAAATTTTTGTTAAATATTATTTATATCAAACTCTATAACTCGCTTATGGTTGATCCTACAAGAAAAATGCAAATATCTATTTTGTAGAAAAAGTTATCAGCTTTAATTTTGACAGAAAGATAAAAATTGATAGGAGTAACTGTTTTCGAGATATAAGCAAAAAACCAATAAGAAAACTGTGACTGTTACTGAACAAAAATGTAATTCAGTTTTCAATGTTTGAGACGAAGACGAAACTGCAGCATTTAAAAACGACTCTGAAGACTTCAGTGACTTTTATGTCACTTCCTTTTTCTTCTAATAAAGTATTGGACCCAATAAATTAAGTGTATTTTAAATCACAAGACATTTTCTGTTAAAGCACTTTTTTTTTAAATATTAATTATTTTCAATCATATATCTCGCTTATGGTTAGTCCTACATGAAAAATGCAAATAACTATTTTATAGGAAATTTTATCAGCTTGAATTTTAGTAAAAAGATAAAAATTGATAGGAGTAACTGTTTTCGAGATATAAGCAAGAAACCAAAACACTGTTACCTTAATTAAGCGTTTGCATATAAGCAAATTTAGTACTATTAGTATTATTATTATTAATGTTATTGTTATTAATATGACAACTAAAGACAACTCTGAAACCTTTAGTGACTTTTATGTCTTTTTCTTTTTCCTCTACTAAAGTGTTAGACACAATTAAATTAGTTTAATTTCAGTTTTTCAAACATTTTATTTTAAAGCAAATTTTTGTTAAATATTATTTATATCCAACTCTATAACTCGCTTATGGTTGGTCCTACAAGAAAAATGTAAATAACTATTTTGTAGGAAATTTTATCAGCTTTAATTTTGAAAAAAAAGATAAAAATTGATAGGAGTAACTGTTTTCGAGATATAAGCAAGAAACCAAAAAACTGTTACCTTAATAAAGCGCTTGCATATAAGCAGATTTAGTACTATTAGTATTATTATTATTAATGTTATTGTTATTAATATGACGACTAAAAACGATTCTGAAGACTTTGGTGACTTTTATGTCTTTTTCTTTTTTCTCTACTAAAGTGTTAGACTCAATTAATTTAGTTTAATTTCGGTTTTTCAAACATTTTATTTAAAGCAAATTTTTGTTAAATATTATTTATATCCAACTCTATAACTCGCTTATGGTTGGTCCTACAAGAAAAATGCAAATAACTATTTTGTAGGAAATTTTATCAGCTTTAATTTTGAAAAAAAGATAAAAATTGATAGGAGTAACTGTTTTCGAGATATAAGCAAAAAACCAATAAGAAAACTGTGACTGTTACTGAACAAAAATGTAATTCGGTTTTCAATGTTTGAGACGAAGACGAAAATGCAGCATTTAAAATCGACTCTGAAAACTTCAGTGACTTATATGTCACCCCCTTTTTTTCTAATAAAGTATTGGACCTAATAAATTAAGTGTATTTTAAATCACAAGACATTTTCTGTTAAAGCACTTCTTTTTTAAATATTAATTATTTTCAATCTTATATCTCGCTTATGGTTAGTCCTACATAAAAAATGCAAATAGTTATTTTGTAGGAAATTTTATCAGCTTGAATTTTAGTAAAAAGATAAAAATTGATAGGAGTAACTGTTTTCGAGATATGAGCAAGAAACCAAAACACTGTTACCTTAATTAAGCGTTTGCATATAAGCAAATTTAGTACTATTAGTATTATTATTATTAATGTTATTGTTATTAATATGACGATTAAAGACAACTTTGAAACCTTTAGTGACTTTTATGTCTTCTTCTTTTTCCTCTACTAAAGTGTTAGACACAATTAAATTAGTTTAATTTCAGTTTTTCAAACATTTTATTTTAAAGCAAATTTTTGTTAAATATTATTTATATCCAACTCTATAACTCGCTTATGGTTGGTCCTACAAGAAAAATGTAAATAACTATTTTGTAGGAAATTTTATCAGCTTTAATTTTGAAAAAAAAGATAAAAATTGATAGGAGTAACTGTTTTCGAGATATAAGCAAGAAACCAAAAAACTGTTACCTTAATAAAGCGCTTGCATATAAGCAGATTTAGTACTATTAGTATTATTATTATTAATGTTATTGTTATTAATATGACGACTAAAAACGATTCTGAAGACTTTGGTGACTTTTATGTCTTTTTCTTTTTTCTCTACTAAAGTGTTAGACTCAATTAATTTAGTTTAATTTCGGTTTTTCAAACATTTTATTTAAAGCAAATTTTTGTTAAATATTATTTATATCCAACTCTATAACTCGCTTATGGTTGGTCCTACAAAAAAAATGCAAACTATTTTGTAGGAAGCTTTATCAGCTTTAATTTTAAAAGAAAGATAAAAATTGATAGGAGTAACTGTTTTCGAGATATAAGCAAAAAACCAATAAGAAAACTGTAACAGTTACTGAACAAAAATGTAATTCAGTTTTCAATGTTTGAGACAAAGACGAAAATGCAGCATTTACAAACGACTCTAAAGACTTCAGTGACCTTTCTGTCACCTCTTTTTTCTTCTAATAAAGTATTGGACCCAATAAATTAAGTGTATTTTAAATCACAAGACATTTTCTGTTGAAGCACTTTGTTTTAAATTTTAATTATTTTCAAACTTATATCTCGCTTATGGTTAGTCCTACATTAAAAATGCAATTAACTATTTTGTAGGAAATTTTATCAGCTTTAATTTTAGTAAAAAGATAAAAATTGATAGGAGTAACTGTTTTCGAGATATAAGCAAGAAACCAAAACACTGTTACCTTAATTAAGCGTTTGCATATAATCAAATTTAGTACTATTAATATTAATATTATTAATGTTATTGTTATTAATATTACGATTAAAGACAACTTTGAAACCTTTAGTGACTTTTATGTCTTCTTCTTTTTCCTCTACTAAAGTGTTAGACACAATTAAATTAGTTTAATTTCAGTTTTTCAAACATTTTATTTTAAAGCAAATTTTTGTTAAATATTATTTATATCCAACTCTATAACTCGCTTATGGTTGGTCCTACAAGAAAAATGCAAATAACTATTTTGTAGGAAATTTTATCAGCTTTAATTTTGAAAAAAAGATAAAAATTGATAGGAGTAACTGTTTTCGAGATATAAGCAAAAAACCAATAAGAAAACTGTGACTGTTACTGAACAAAAATGTAATTCGGTTTTCAATGTTTGAGACGAAGACGAAACTGCAGCATTTAAAAACGACTCTGAAGACTTCAGTGACTTTTATGTCACTTCCTTTTTCTTCTAATAAAGTATTGGACCCAATAAATTAAGTGTATTTTAAATCACAAGACATTTTCTGTTAAAGCACTTTTTTTTTAAATATTAATTATTTTCAATCATATATCTCGCTTATGGTTAGTCCTACGTGAAAAATGCAAATAACTATTTTGTAGGAAATTTTATCAGCTTGAATTTTAGTAAAAAAATAAAAATTGATAGGAGTAACTGTTTTCGAGATATAAGCAAGAAACCAAAACACTGTTACCTTAATTAAGCGTTTGCATATAAGCAAATTTAGTACTATTAGTATTATTATTATTAATGTTATTGTTATTAATATGACAACTAAAGACAACTCTGAAACCTTTAGTGACTTTTATGTCTTTTCCTTTTTTCTCTACTAAAGTGTTAGACACAGTTAAATTAGTTTAATTTCAGTTTTTCAAACATTTTATTTTAAAGCAAATTTTTGTTAAATATTATTTATATCCAACTCTATAACTCGCTTATGGTTGGTCCTACAAGAAAAATGCAAATAACTATTTTGTAGATTATTTTATCAGCTTTAATTTTGAAAGAAAGACAAAAATTCATAGGAGTAAATGTTTTCGAGATATAAGCAAGAAACCAAAAAACTGTTACCTTAATAAAGCGCTTGCATATAAGCAGATTTAGTACTATTAGTATTATTATTATTAATGTTATTGTTATTAATATGACGACTAAAAACGATTTTGAAGACTTTGGTGACTTTTATGTCTTTTTCTTTTTTCTCTACTAAAGTGTTAGACACAATTAATTTAGTTTAATTTCAGTATTTCAAACATTTTATTTTTAAGCAAGTTTTTGTTAAATATTATTTATATCCAACTTTATAACTCGCTTATGGTTGGTCCTACAAGAAAAATGCAAATAACTATTTTGTAGGAAATGTTATCAGCTTTAATTTTGAAAGAAAGATAAAAATTGATAGGAGTAACTGTTTTCGAGATATAAGCAAAAAACCAAAGTAAAAACTGTTACCGTTTCAGAACAAAAATGTAATTCAGTTTTCAATGTTTGAGACGAAGACGAAAATGCAGCATTTAAAATCGACTCTGAAGACTTCAGTGACTTATATGTCACCCCTTTTTTTTTTTAATAAAGTATTGGACCTAATAAATTAAGTGTATTTTAAATCACAAGACATTTTCTGTTAAAGCACTTCTTTTTTAAATATTAATTATTTTCAATCTTATATCTCGCTTATGGTTAGTCCTACATAAAAAATGCAAATAACTATTTTGTAGGAAATTTTATCAGCTTGAATTTTAGTAAAAAGATAAAAATTGATAGGAGTAACTGTTTTCGAGATATGAGCAAGAAACCAAAACACTGTTACCTTAATTAAGCGTTTGCATATAAGCAAATTTAGTACTATTAGTATTATTATTATTAATGTTA